>NW_027487834.1:0-12633 GCF_050908995.1 Andrena cerasifolii | reverse complement strand
TTTTTTTTTATATTTAAATTTTTTACAATTTTTAAAAAAATTTTCAAATTATTTAAGAAATTTTTAAATTTTTTAAAATTTTTTAAAATTTTTTTTAAAATTTTTTTTTAAAATTTTATTTAATTTTTTAAAATTTTTTTTAAAAAAATTTTATTTTTTTTTTATATTTAAAATTTTTTAAATTTTTTTTAAAATTTTTTAAATTTTTTTTTCAAATTATTTAAAATTTTTTAAAAATTTTTAAAATTTTTTAAAATATTTTTGAAATTTTTTTTTAAATTTAAAATTTTTTTTTAATTTTTTTAAAATTTTTTTTAATTTTTTTTTTAATTTTTCACAATAATTTTTTTAATTTTTTTATATTTTTTAAATTTTTAAGAAAAATTTCTTTATTTTTTGTTTTTTTTTAATTTAAAAAAAAATTATTTATTTTTTTTAAATTTTTATTTGTTTATTTTTAAATTTTTTTTTATGTTCTTTTAAATTTTTGTATATTTTTTTTTATTTTAAATTTTTTTATATTTTAAAATTTTTTTATATTAATTTTTTTTTATTTTTTAAAAAAAAATTTAAATTTTTTAGTTAATTTTTTAAATTTTTTAAAAAATTTTTTTAAAAATATTTTTAAAATTTTTTAAAATTTAAAATTTTTTTCTAAATTTTGTTTTAATTTTTTAACAATTTTTTTTTAAAAGTTTTAAAAAAATTTTCAATTTTTTTTTCAATTTTTTTCAAAATTTTTATTTAAGTTTTTAAAATTTAAAAAAAAATTTATTTATTTTTTTTATATTTAAATTTTTTAAAATTTTTAAAAAAATTTTCAAATTATTTAAGAAATTTTTAAATTTTTTAAAATTTTTTTAAAAATTTAAAATTTTTTTTTAAAATTTTGTTTTAATTTTTTAATAATTTTTTTTAAATGTTTTAAAAAAAAATTTCAATTTTTTTTAAATTTTTTAAAAATTTTTATTTAATTTTTTAAAATTTAAAAAAAAAATATTTATTTTTTCTATATTTAAATTTTTAAAATTTTTAAAAAATAAAAAATTTTTCAAATTATTTAAAAAGTTTTAAATTTTTTTAAAATTTTTTTAAAAATTTAAAAAAAAAATTTTTAAATTTTGTTTTAATTTTTTAATAATTTTTTTTAATTGTTTTTAAAAAATTTCAATTTTTTTTCATTTTTTTCAAAATTTTTATTTAATTTTTTAAAATTTAAAAAAAATTTATTTATTTTTTTATATTTAAATTTTTTAAAATTTAAAAAAAATTTATTTATTTTTTTTTATATTTAAATTTTTTAAAATTTTTAAAAAAATTTTCAAATTATTTAAAAAATTTAAAAATTTTTTAAAATTTTTTAAAAATTTTTTTTTTAAATTTTTATTTAATTTTTTAAAATTTTTTAAAAAAATTTTTATTTATTTTTTTTTATATTTAAAATTTTTTAAAAATTTTTAAAATTTTTTAAATTATTTAAAATATTTTTAAAATTTTTTTAAAATTTAAAATTTTTTTAAAATTTTTTACAAAAATTTTTTTAATTTTTTTTTAATTTTTTACAATAATTTTTTTAATTTTTTTTTATTTTTTAAATTTTTTAAAAAAAAATTTCTTTATTTTTTGTTTCTTTTTTTAATTTAAAAAAAATTATTTATTTTTGTTTTAAATTATTATTTTTTTAAATTTTTATTTGTTTATTTTTAAAATTTTTTTTTATTTTCTTTTAAATTTTTGTATATTTTTTTTTTATTTTAAATTTTTTTTATATTTAAAAATTTTTTATATCAATTTTTTTTATTTTTTAAAAAAAATTTAAATTTTTTATTTAATTTTTTAAATTTTTTAAAATTTTTTTTTAAAAATATTTTTAAAATTTTTTAAAATTTAAATTTTTTTTTAAATTTTGTTTTTATTTTTGAACAATTTTAAAAAAAAAATTTAATTTTTATTTTTCTTTTATTTTACTTTTTTAAAATTTCTTTTAAATTTTTTTTTTTTTAATTTTCTTATAATTTTTTTATTTTTTTTTAATTTTTTAATTTTTTTTTTAAATTTTAAAAAAAAAATTTTTAAATCTAAATTTTTTAAATTTTCTTTACTTTAATTTTTTTTAAATTTATAAAAAATTTAATTTTTTTAAAAATATTTCTTTTTATTTCAAAAAATTTTTTTTAATTTTTTTAAATTTTATTTTTCCTTTATTTTAATCTTTTAAATTTTTAAATTTTTTTAAATTTAAAAAAAAAATTTTAAATTCTATTTATTTTTTTTAAATCTTTATTTGTTTTTTTTAATTTTTTTTATTTTTCTTTTAAATTTTTGTATATTTTTTTTTACTTTAAATTTTTTTATATTTTAAAATTTTTTTATATTAATTTTTTTTATTTTTAAAAAAAAAATTTAAAATTTTTATTTAATTTTTTAAATTTTTAAAAAAAAATTTCAATTTTTTTAAAATTTTTTAAAATTTAAAAAAAAAAAATTTCAAATTTTTTAAAATTTTTAATTTTTTTTTTAAATTTAAAATTATTTTTAAAATTTTTTTTAAATTTTTAAAAAAAATTCTTTATTATTATTTTTTTTTAATTTAAAAAAAATTATTTTTGTTTTAAATTATTATTTTTTTTTTAATTTTTATTTGTTTATTTTTTAAAATTTTTTTTTATTTATCTTTTAAATGTTTGTATATTTTTTTTATTTTAAATTTTTTTTATATTTTAAAATTTTTATTTTAATTTTCTTTTATTTTTTAAAAAAAAATTAAAATTTTTATTTAATTTTTTAAATTTTTTAAAAATTTTTTGTCAATTTTTTTAAAATTTAAAAAAATTCAAATTATTTAAAAAAATTTTTAATTTTTTAATATTTTTTTTAAATTTTTTTAAAATTTTTTTTAAATTTATAATTATTTTTAAAATTTTTTTTAATTTTTTACAAAATTTTTTAAATTTTTTTATATTTTTTAAATTTTTAAAAAAAAATTATTTATTTTTGTTTAAGTTATTATTTTTTTTAAATTTTTATTTGTTTATTTTTAATTTTTTTTTATTTTCTTTTAAATTTTTGTAAAATTTTTTTTATTTTAAATTTTTTTATATTTTAAAATTGTTTATATTAATTTTTTTTATTTTAAAAAAAAAAATTTAAAATTTTTATTTAATTTTTTTAATTTTCAAAAAAAATTTTTCAATTTTTTTAAAATTTTTTAAAATTTAAAAACAAATTTATTTTTTTTTTATATTTAAATATTTTAAAATTTAAAAAATTCAAATTATTTAAAATTTTTTTAAAAATTTAAAAAATTAAATAAAAATTTTTAATTTTTTTTTAAAAAATAAAAAAAAATAATATAAAAAAATTTTAAAATACAAAAAAAAATTAAAGTAAAAAAAAATTTACAAAAATTTAAAAGAAAAATAAAAAAAACAAATAAAGATTTAAAAAAATAAAAAGAATTTAAAATTTTTTTTTAAAATTTAAAAAATATTTAAAAATTTAAAAGATTAAAATAAAGGAAAAATAAAATTTAAAAAAATTAAAACACATTTTTTGAAATAAAAAGAAATAATTTTAAAAAAATTAAATTTTTTATAAATTTAAAAACAATTAAAGTAAAGAAAATTTTAAAAAATTTAGATTTAAAAAATTTAAAAAAAAAAAATTATAAGAAAATTAAAAAAAAATTTAAATTTAAAAGAAATTTTAAAAAAGTAAAATAAAAGAAAAATAAAAATTAAATTTTTTTTAAAAATTGTTCAAAAATAAAAAAAAATTTAAAAACAAAATTTAAAAAAAATTTTAAAAAAATTTTAAAAAATTTTAAATTTTTTTTAAAATAATAAAAAAAATAAAATAAAAAATTTAAAATATAAAAAAAATTAAAAATAAAAAAATATAAAAATTTAAAAGAAAAATAAAAAAAATTAAAAAAAAATAAACACATAAAAATTTAAAAAAACTAATAATTTAAAAAATAAATAAATAATTTTTTTTTAAATTAAAAAAAATAAAAAATAAAGAAAAATTTTTTTTAAATTTAAAAATATAAAAAAAATTAAAAAAAATTAAATTTTTTTTTTTAAAATTTAAAAAATTTTTAAAAATTTAAAAGATTAAAATAAAGGAAAAATAAAATTTAAAAAAAATTAAAAACATTTTTTGAAATAAAAAGAAATAATTTAAAAAAATTAAATTTTTTATACATTTAAAAACAATTAAAGTAAAGAAAATTTTAAAAAATTTAGATTTAAAAAATTTTAAAAAAATAAAAAAATTATAAGAAAATTAAAAAAAATTTTTTTAATTTAAAAGAAATTTTAAAAAAGTAAAATAAAAGAAAAATAAAAATTAAAAAATTTTTTTTAAAAATTGTTCAAAACTAAAAACAAAATTTAAAAACAAAATTTAAAAAAATTTTTAAAAAATTTAAAAAAATTTAAAAATTTCTTTTAAAATAAAAAAAATTAAAAAAAAATTTTTAAATATAAAAAAATTTAAAATAAAAAAAAAATATACAAAAATTTAAAAGAAAATAAAAAAATTAAAAAAATAAACAAATAAAAATTAAAAAAAAATAATAATTTAAAACAAAAATAAATAATTTTTTTTTAAAATTAAAAAAAAATAAAAAGAAAAAAATTTTTTTTAAAAATTTAAAAAATATAAGAGAAATTAAAAAAAAATGTAAAAAATTAAAAAAAAATTGAAATTTTTTTTTAAAAACATTTTAAAAAATTGTTAAAAAATTAAAACAAAATTTAAAAAATTTTTTTTTTAAATTTTAAAAAATTTTAAAAATATTTTTAAAAAAAAATTTTAAAAATTTAAAAAATTAAATAAAAATTTTAAAATTTTTTTTTTAAAAAATAAAAAAAAATTGATATAAAAAATTTTAAAATATAAAAAAAATTTAAAATAAAAAAAATATACAAAAATTTAAAAGAAAATAAAAAAAAATTTAAAAATAAACAAATAAAAATTAAAAAAATATAATAATTTAAAAAAAAAAAAAATAATTTTTTTTAAATTAAAAAAAAACAAAAAATAAAGAAATTTTTTTTAAAAATTTAAAAAATATAAAAAAAATTAAAAAAATTATTGTAAAAAATTAAAAAAAAATTTTAAAAAATTTTGTAAAAAATTTAAAAAAAAAAATTTAAATTTAAAAGAAACTTTTAAATTATTTATAATTTTTATAAAAATTTAAAATCTTTTTTTAAATTTAAAATTTTTAAAAATTTTTTTTTAATTTTTTACAAAAATTTTTTTAATTTTTTTAATATTTTTTAAATTTTTAAAATAAAATTTCTTTATTTTGTATTTTTTTTAATTTAAAAAAAAATTATTTACTTTTGTTTTAAATTATTATTTTTTTTAAATTTTTATTTGTTTATTTTTAAAATTTTTTTTATTTTCTTTTAAATTTTTGTATATTTTTTTTTATTTTAATTTTTTTTATATTTTAAAATTTTTTATATTAATTTTTTTTTTTAAAAAAAATTTAAAATTTTTATTTAATTTTTTAAATTTTTAAAAATTTTTTTTTAAAAATATTTTAAAATTTTTTAAAACTTAAAAATTTTTTTTTTTAAATTTTGTTTTAATTTTTTAACAATTTTTTTAAATGTTTTAAAAAAAAATTTTCAATTTTTTTTTTAATTTTTCTTATATTTTTTAAATTTTTTAAAAAAAATTTCTTTATTTTTTATTTTTTTTTAATTTTAAAAAAAAATTATTTATTTTTGTTTTAAATTATTATTTTTTTTTAATTTTTATTTGTTTATTTTTTAATTTTTTTTATTTTCTTTTACATTTTTGTATATTTTTTTTTATTTTAAATTTTTTATATTTTAAAATTTTTTTATTTTTTTTAAAATTTTTTTTAAATTTTGTTTTAATTTTTTAACAATTTTTAAATTTTTTTTTAATTTTTATTTTTCTTTTATTTTACTTTTTTTTAATTTTTTTTTAAATTTTAAATATTTTTTTAATTTTCTTATAATTTTTTTATTTTTTTTAAATTTTTTAAATTTTTTTTATTTTTTTTTACATTTTTTAAAATTTTTTTTTGAAAATTTAAAAGAAAAATTTTATTTTTTTATATTTTTTTAAAAAAATTTAAATTTTTATTTAATTTTTTAAATTTTTTAAAATTTTTTTTTAAAAATATTTTTAAAATTTTTTTTTAAAAATATTTTTAAAATTTTTTTTTTAAAATATTTTTAAAAATTTTTTTTAAAAATATTTTTAAAATTTTTTAAAATTTAAATTTTTTTTTAAATTTTGTTTTTATTTTTGAACAATTTTAAAAAAAAATTTTAATTTTTATTTTTCTTTTATTTTACTTTTTTAAAATTTCTTTTAAATTTAATTTTTTTTAATTTTCTTATAATTTTTTTATTTTTTTTAAATTTTTTAATTTTTTTTTTAAATTTTTTAAAAACAAATTTTTAAATCTAAATTTTTTAAATTTTCTTTACTTTAATTTTTTTTTAAATTTAAAAAAATTTAATTTTTTTAAAATTATTTCTTTTTATTTCAAAAAATGTTTTTTAATTTTTTTTTAAATTTTATTTTTCCTTTATTTTAATCTTTTAATTTTTAAATTTTTTTTTAAATTTTAAAAAAAATATTTTAAATTCTTTTTATTTTTTTTAAATCTTTATTTGTTTATTTTTTTTTATTTTTCTTTTAAATTTTTGTATATTTTTTCTACTTTAAATTTTTTTTATATGTTAAAATTTTTTTATATTAACTTTTTTATTTTTTAAAAAAAAATTTTAATTTTTATTTAATTTTTTAAATTTTTAAAAAATTTTTTTTCAATTTTTTTAAAATTTTTTAAAATTAAAAAAAAAATTATTTATTTATTTTTATATTTAAATTTTTTAAAATTTAAAAAAATTCAAATTATTTAAAATTTTTTTAAAATTTTTAAAATTTTTTTAAAATTTTTTTAAAATTTTTTTAAAATTTTTTTTAAATTTAAAATTATTTTTTAAAGTTTTTTTAAATTTTTTACAATTTTTTTTTTAATTTTTTTTAAATTTTTTGAATATTTAAAAAAAAATTTTTTAATTTTTTTATATTTTTAAAAAAAAAATTTAAATTTTTTATTTAATTTTTTAAATTTTTTAAAAAAGTTTTTAAAAATATTTTTAAAATTTTTTAAAATTTAAAAAAATTTTTTTTTTAAATTTTGTTTTAATTTTTTAACAATTTTTTTAAAATGTTTTAAAAAAAAATTTTCAATTTTTTTTTTAATTTTTTACAATTTTTTTTTAATTTTTCTTATATTTTTTAAATTTTTTAAAAAAAATTTCTTTATTTTAAATTTTTTTTTAATTTTTAAAAAAATTATTTATTTTTGTTTTAAATTATTATTTTTTTTAAATTTTTATTTGTTTATTTTTTTAATTTTTTTTATTTTCTTTTAAATTTTTGTATATTTTTTTTTATTTTAAATTTTTTTATATTTTAAAATTTTTTTATATTATTTTTTTTTTATTTTTTAAAAAAAAATTTAAAAAATTTTATTTAATTTTTAAAATTTTTTAAAATTTAAAAAAAAAATTTTTAATTTTGTTTTAATTTTTTAACAATTTTTTTAAATGTTTTAAAAAAAATTTCAATTTTTTTTCAATTTTTTTAAAATTTTTATTTAATTTTTTAAAATTTTAAAAAAAATTTATTTATTTTCTTTTATATTTAAATTTTTTAAACTTTTTAAAAAAATTTTCAAATTATTTAAAAAATTTTAAAATTTTTTTAAATTTTTTTAAATTTTTTTAAAATTTTTTTTTTTTAATTTTTATTTAATTTTTTAAAATTTTTTTAAAAAAATTTTTATTTATTTTTTTTATACTTAAAATTTTTTAAATTTTTTTTTAAATTTTTTAAATTTTTTTTCAAATTATTTAAAATTTTTTAAAAATTTTTAAAATTTTTAAAAATATTTTTAAAATTTTTTTTTAAAAATATTTTTAAAATTTTTTTTTAAAAATATTTTTAAAATTTTTTAAAATTTAAATTTTTTTTTAAATTTTGTTTTTATTTTTGAACAATTTTAAAAAAAAATTTTAATTTTTATTTTTCTTTTATTTTACTTTTTTAAAATTTCTTTTAAATTTAATTTTTTTTAATTTTCTTATAATTTTTTTATTTTTTTTAAATTTTTTAAATTTTTTTTTAAATTTTTTAAAAACAAATTTTTAAATCTAAATTTTTTAAATTTTCTTTACTTTAATTTTTTTTTAAATTTAAAAAAATTTAATTTTTTTAAAATTATTTCTTTTTATTTCAAAAAATGTTTTTTAATTTTTTTTTAAATTTTATTTTTCCTTTATTTTAATCTTTTAATTTTTAAATTTTTTTTTAAATTTTAAAAAAAATATTTTAAATTCTTTTTATTTTTTTTAAATCTTTATTTGTTTATTTTTTTTTATTTTTCTTTTAAATTTTTGTATATTTTTTTCTACTTTAAATTTATTTTATATGTTAAAATTTTTTTATATTAATTTTTTTATTTTTTAAAAAAAAATTTTAATTTTTATTTAATTTTTTAAATTTTTAAAAATTTTTTTTTCAATTTTTTTAAAATTTTTTAAAATTAAAAAAAAATTATTTATTTATTTTTATATTTAAATTTTTTAAAATTTAAAAAAATTCAAATTATTTAAAATTTTTTTAAAATTTTTAAAATTTTTTTAAAATTTTTTTAAAATTTTTTTAAAATTTTTTTAAAATTTTTTTTAAATTTAAAATTATTTTTTAAAGTTTTTTTAAATTTTTTACAATTTTTTTTTAATTTTTTTTATATTTTTTAAATTTTTTAAAAAAAATTTCTTTATTTTTTTTTTAATTTTAAAAAAAATTTATTTATTTTTGTTTTAAGGTATTATTTTTTTTAAATTTTTATTTGTTTATATTTTATTTTTTTTTCATTTTCTTTTAAATTTTTGTATATTTTTTTTTATTTTAAATTTTTTTTATATTTTAAAAATTTTTTTATTTTTTTTTATTTTTTTTAAATTTTTTTTAAACTTTGTTTTAATATTTTAACAATTTTAAATTTTTTTTAATTTTTATTTTTCTTTTATTTTACTTTTTTAAATTTTTTTTAAATTTTAAAATTTTTTTTACTTTTCTTATAATTTTTTTATTTTTTTTAAATTTAAAAAATTTTTTTTAATTTTTTTTACATTTTTTTTAAATTTTTTGAATATTTTAAAAAAAATTTTTTAATTTTTTTATATTTTTTAAAAAAAAATTTAAATTTTTTATTTAATTTTTTAAATTTTTTAAAAAAAAATTTTAAAAATATTTTTAAAATTTTTTAAAATTTAAAAAAAATTTTTTTTTAAATTTTGTTTTAATTTTTTAACAATTTTTTTAAAATGTTTTAAAAAAAAATTTTCAATTTTTTTTTTAATTTTTTACAATTTTTTTTTAATTTTTCTTATATTTTTTAAATTTTTTAAAAAAATTTCTTTATTTTAAATTTTTTTTTAATTTTTAAAAAAATTATTTATTTTTGTTTTAAATTATTATTTTTTTAAAATTTTTATTTGTTTATTTTTTTAATTTTTTTTATTTTCTTTTAAATTTTTGTATATTTTTTTTTATTTTAAATTTTTTTATATTTTAAAATTTTTTTATTTTCTTTTATTTTTTTTAAAATTTTTTTTAAATTTTGTTTTAATTTTTTAACAATTTTTTTAAATGTTTTAAAAAATTTTCAATTTTTTTTCATTTTTTTCAAAATTTTTATTTAATTTTTTAAAATTTAAAAAAAAATTTATTTATTTTTTTTATATTTAAATTTTTTAATTTTTTTAAAAAAATTTATTTATTTTTTTATATTTAAATTTTTTAAAATTTTTAAAAAATTTTTCAAATTATTTAAAAATTTTGTTTTAATTTTTTAACAATTTTTTTTTAAATGTTTTAAAAAAAATTTCAATTTTTTTTTCAATTTTTTTTAAATTTTTATTTTATTTTTTAAAATTTAAAAAAAAAATTATTTATTTTTTTTTATATTTAAATTTTTTAAAATTTTTAAAAAAATTTTCAAATTATTTAAAAAATTTTTAAATTTTTTAAAATTTTTTAAAATTTTTTTTAAAATTTTTTTTTAAAATTTTATTTAATTTTTTAAAAATTTTTTTAAAAAAATTTTATTTATTTTTTTTTATAGTTAAAATTTTTTAAAATTTTTTTAAAATTTTTTAAATTTTTTTTCAAATTATTTAAAATTTTTTAAAAATTTTTAAAATTTTTTAAAATATTTTTGAAATTTTTTTTTAAATTTAAAATTTTTTTTTAATTTTTTTAAAATTTTTTACAAAATTTTTTTTAATTTTTTTTTTAATTTTTTACAATAATTTTTTTAATTTTTTTATATTTTTTAAATTTTTAAAAAAAATTTCTTTATTTTTTGTTTTTTTTTTAATTTAAAAAAAAATTATTTATTTTTGTTTTAAATTATTATTTTTTTAAAATTTTTATTTGTTTATTTTTAAATTTTTTTTATGTTCTTTTAAATTTTTGTATATTTTTTTTTATTGTAAATTTTTTTTATATTTTAAAATTTTTTTATATTAATTTTTTTTTATTTTTTAAAAAAAATTAAAAATTTTTATTTAATTTTTAAAATTTTTTAAAATTTTTTTTAAAAATATTTTTAAAATTTTTTAAAATTTAAAAAAAAATTTAAATTTTGTTTTAATTTTTTAACAATTTTTTTAAATGTTTTAAAAAAAATTCAATTTTTTTTTCAATTTTTTAAAAATTTTTATTTAATTTTTTAAAATTAAAAAAAAAATTTATTTATTTTCTTTTATATTTAAATTTTTTAAACTTTTTAAAAAAAATTTCAAATTATTTAAAAAATTTTAAAATTTTTTAAAATTTTTTTAAATTTTTTTAAATTTTTTTTTTTAAATTTTTATTTAATTTTTTTAAATTTTTTAAAAAAAATTTTTATTTATTTTTTTTTATACTTAAAATTTTTTAAAATTTTTTTAAAATTTTTTAAATTTTTTTTCAAATTATTTAAAATTTTTTAAAAATTTTTAAAATTTTTAAAAATATTTTTAAAATTTTTTAAAATTTAAAAAAAAAAATTTTAAATTTTGTTTTAATTTTTTAACAATTTTTTTTAAATGTTTTAAAAAAAATTTTCAATTTTTTTTTTAATTTTTTACAATTTTTTTTTAATTTTTCTTATATTTTTTAAATTTTTTAAAAAAAATTTCTTTATTTTTTATTTTTTTTTAATTTTTAAAAAAAATTATTTATTTTTGTTTTAAATTATTATTTTTTTTAAATTTTTATTTGTTTATTTTTTTAATTTTTTTTATTTTCTTTTAAATTTTTGTATATTTTTTTTTATTTTAAATTTTTTTTATATTTTAAAATTTTTTTTATATTAATTTTTTTTATTTTTTAAATAAAAATTTAAAAATTTTTATTTAATTTTTAAAATTTTTTAAATTTTTTTTTAAAAATATTTTTAAAATTTTTTAAAATTAAAAAAAAATTTTAAATTTTGTTTTAATTTTTTAACAATTTTTTTAAATGTTTTAAATAAATTTCAATTTTTTTTTCAATTTTTTTAAAATTTTTATTTAATTTTTTAAAATTTAAAAAAAAATTTACTTATTTTCTTTTATATTTAAATTTTTTAAACTTTTTAAAAAATTTTCAAATTATTTAAAAAATTTTAAAATTTTTTAAAATTTTTAAAAATATTTTTAAAATTTTTTAAAATTTAAAAAAAAATTTTTAAATTTTGTTTTAATTTTTTAACAATTTTTTTTAAATGTTTTAAAAAAAATTTTCAATTTTTTTTTAATTTTTTTTTAATTTTTCTTATATTTTTAAAATTTTTAAAAAAAATTTCTTTATTTTTTATTTTTTTTTTATTTTTAAAAAAAATTATTTATTTTTGTTTTAAATTATTATTTTTTTTAAATTTTTATTTGCTTATTTTTTTAATTTTTTTTATTTTCTTTTAAATTTTTGAATATTTTTTTTTATTTTAAATTTTTTTTATATTTTAAAATTTTTTTATATTAATTTTTTTTTATTTTTTACAAAAAAATTTAAAAATTTTTATTTAATTTTTAAAATTTTTTAAAATTTTTTTTAAAAATATTTTTAAAATTTTTTAAAATTTAAAAAAAAAATTTTAAATTTTGTTTTAATTTTTTAACAATTTTTTTAAATGTTTTAAAAAAAATTTCAATTTTTTTTTCAATTTTTTAAAAATTTTTATTTAATTTTTTAAAATTTAAAAAAAAAATTATTTATTTTCTTTTATATTTAAATTTTTTAAACTTTTTAAAAAAATTTTCAAATTATTTAAAAAATTTTAAAATTTTTTAAAATTTTTTTAAATTTTTTTAAAATTTTTTTTTTTAAATTTTTATTTAATTTTTTAAAATTTTTTTAAAAAAAATTTTATTTATTTTTTTTATACTTAAAAATTTTTAAATTTTTTTTAAAATTTAAATTTTTTTCAAAATATTAAAATAAAATTTTTTTTAAAAATTTTAAAAAATTTAAGAAAAAATTTAAAAATGTTTAATTTTTTAACAATTTTTAAATGTTTAAAAAAAATTTTCAATT
>NW_027487833.1:0-12638 GCF_050908995.1 Andrena cerasifolii | reverse complement strand
GTTGGTTCGTTGGATCGTTGGTTCGTTGGTTCGTTGGTTCGTTGGTTCGTTGGTTCGTTGGTTCGTTGGTTCGTTGGTTCGTTGGTTCGTTGGTTCGTTGGTTCGTTGGTTCGTTGGTTCGTTGGTTCGTTGGTTCGTTGGTTCGTTGGTTCGTTGGTTCGTTGTTTCGTTGGTTCGTTGGTTCGTTGGTTCGTTGGTTCGTTGGTTCGTTGGTTCGTTGTTTCGTTGGTTCGTTGGTTCGTTGGTTCGTTGGTTCGTTGGTTCGCTGGTTCGTTGGTTCGTTGGTTCGTTTGTTTCTTTGTTTCTTTCTTTCTTTGTTCGTTTGTTCGTTTGTTCGTTTGTTCGTTGGTTCGTTGGTTCGTTTGTTTCTTTGTTTCTTTCCTTCTTTGTTCGTTGGTTCGTTGGTTCGTTGGTTCGTTGGTTCGTTGGTTCGTTGGTTCGTTGGTTCGTTGGTTCGTTGGTTCGTTGGTTCGTTGGTTCGTTGGTTCGTTGTTTCGTTGGTTCGTTGGTTCGTTGGTTCGTTGGTTCGTTGGTTCGTTGGTTCGTTGGTTCGTTGGTTCGTTGGTTCGTTGGTTCGTTGGTTCGTTGGTTCATTGGTTCGTTGGTTCGTTGGTTCGTTGGTTCGTTGGTTCATTGGTTCGTTGGTTCGTTGGTTCGTTTGTTTCTTTCTTTCTTTGTTCGCTTGTTCGTTTGTTCGTTTGTTCGTAGGTTCGATTGTTCGTTTGTTCGCTGGTTCGTTGGTTCGTTGGTTCGTTGGTTCGTTGGTTCGTTGGTTCGTTGGTTCGTTGGTTCGTTGGTTCGTTGGTTCGTTGGTTCGTTGGTTCGTTGGTTCGTTGGTTCGTTGGTTCGTTTGTTTCTTTGTTTCTTTCTTTCTTTGTTCGCTTGTTCGTTTGTTCGTTTGTTCGTAGGTTCGATTGTTCGTTTGTTCGCTGGTTCGTTGGTTCGTTGGTTCGTTGGTTCGTTGGTTCGTTAGTTCGTTGGTTCGTTGGTTCGTTGGTTCGTTGGTTCGTTGGTTCGTTGGTTCGTTGGTTCGTTGGTTCGTTGGTTCGTTGGTTCGTTGGTTCGTGTGTTTCTTTGTTTCTTTCTTTCTTTGTTCGTTTGTTCGTTTGTTCGGAGGTTCGTTGGTTCGTTGGTTCGTTGGTTCGTTGGTTCGTTGGTTCGTTGGTTCGTTGGTTCGTTGGTTCGTTGGTTCGTTGGTTCGTTGGTTCGTTGGTTCGTTGGTTCGTTGGTTCGTTGGTTCGTTGGTTCGTTGGTTCGTTGGTTCGTTGGTTCGTTGGTTCGTTGGTTCGTTGGTTCGTTGGTTCGTTGGTTCGTGTGTTTCTTTGTTTCTTTCTTTCTTTGTTCGCTTGTTCGTTTGTTCGTTTGTTCGTAGGTTCGATTGTTCGTTTGTTCGCTGGTTCGTTGGTTCGTTGGTTCGTTGGTTCGTTGGTTCGTTAGTTCGTTGGTTCGTTGGTTCGTTGGTTCGTTGGTTCGTTGGTTCGTTGGTTCGTTGGTTCGTTGGTTCGTTGGTTCGTTGGTTCGTTGGTTCGTGTGTTTCTTTGTTTCTTTCTTTCTTTGTTCGTTTGTTCGTTTGTTCGCTGGTTCGTTGGTTCGTTGGTTCGTTGGTTCGTTGGTTCGTTGGTTCGTTGGTTCCTTGGTTCGTTGGTTCGTTGGTTCGTTGGTTCGTTGGTTCGTTGGTTCGTTGGTTCGTTGGTTCGTTGGTTCGTTGGTTCGTTGGTTCGTTGGTTCGTTGGTTCGTTGGTTCGTTGGTTCGTTGGTTCGTTGGTTCGTTGGTTCGTTGGTTCGTTGGTTCGTTGGTTCGTTGGTTCGTTGGTTCGTTGGTTCGTTGGTTCGTTGGTTCGTTGGTTCGTTGGTTCGTTGGTTCGTTGGTTCGTTGGTTCGTTGGTTCGTTGGTTCGTTGGTTCGTTGGTTCGTTGGTTCGTTGGTTCGTTGGTTCGTTGGTTCGTTGGTTCGTTGGTTCGTTGTTTCGTTGGTTCGTTGGTTCGTTGGTTCGTTGGTTCGTTGGTTCGTTGGTTCGTTGGTTCGTTGGTTCGTTGGTTCGTTGGTTCGTTGGTTCGTTGGTTCATTGGTTCGTTGGTTCGTTGGTTCGTTGGTTCGTTGGTTCATTGGTTCGTTGGTTCGTTGGTTCGTTTGTTTCTTTCTTTCTTTGTTCGCTTGTTCGTTTGTTCGTTTGTTCGTAGGTTCGATTGTTCGTTTGTTCGCTGGTTCGTTGGTTCGTTGGTTCGTTGGTTCGTTGGTTCGTTGGTTCGTTGGTTCGTTGGTTCGTTGGTTCGTTGGTTCGTTGGTTCGTTGGTTCGTTGGTTCGTTGGTTCGTTGGTTCGTTGGTTCGTTTGTTTCTTTGTTTCTTTCTTTCTTTGTTCGCTTGTTCGTTTGTTCGTTTGTTCGTTTGTTCGCTTGTTCGTTTGTTCGTTTGTTCGTAGGTTCGATTGTTCGTTTGTTCGCTGGTTCGTTGGTTCGTTGGTTCGTTGGTTCGTTGGTTCGTTAGTTCGTTGGTTCGTTGGTTCGTTGGTTCGTTGGTTCGTTGGTTCGTTGGTTCGTTGGTTCGTTGGTTCGTTGGTTCGTTGGTTCGTTGGTTCGTTGGTTCGTGTGTTTCTTTGTTTCTTTCTTTCTTTGTTCGTTTGTTCGTTTGTTCGGAGGTTCGTTGGTTCGTTGGTTCGTTGGTTCGTTGGTTCGTTGGTTCGTTGGTTCGTTGGTTCGTTGGTTCGTTGGTTCGTTGGTTCGTTGGTTCGTTGGTTCGTTGGTTCGTTGGTTCGTTGGTTCGTTGGTTCGTTGGTTCGTTGGTTCGTTGGTTCGTTGGTTCGTTGGTTCGTTGGTTCGTTGGTTCGTTGGTTCGTGTGTTTCTTTGTTTCTTTCTTTCTTTGTTCGCTTGTTCGTTTGTTCGTTTGTTCGTAGGTTCGATTGTTCGTTTGTTCGCTGGTTCGTTGGTTCGTTGGTTCGTTGGTTCGTTGGTTCGTTAGTTCGTTGGTTCGTTGGTTCGTTGGTTCGTTGGTTCGTTGGTTCGTTGGTTCGTTGGTTCGTTGGTTCGTTGGTTCGTTGGTTCGTTGGTTCGTGTGTTTCTTTGTTTCTTTCTTTCTTTGTTCGTTTGTTCGTTTGTTCGCTGGTTCGTTGGTTCGTTGGTTCGTTGGTTCGTTGGTTCGTTGGTTCGTTGGTTCCTTGGTTCGTTGGTTCGTTGGTTCGTTGGTTCGTTGGTTCGTTGGTTCGTTGGTTCGTTGGTTCGTTGGTTCGTTGGTTCGTTGGTTCGTTGGTTCGTTGGTTCGTTGGTTCGTTGGTTCGTTGGTTCGTTGGTTCGTTGGTTCGTTGGTTCGTTGGTTCGTTGGTTCGTTGGTTCGTTGGTTCGTTGGTTCGTTGGTTCGTTGGTTCGTTGGTTCGTTGGTTCGTTGGTTCGTTGGTTCGTTGGTTCGTTGGTTCGTTGGTTCGTTGGTTCGTTGGTTCGTTGGTTCGTTGGTTCGTTGGTTCGTTGGTTCGTTGGTTCGTTGGTTCGTTGGTTCGTTGGTTCGTTGGTTCGTTGGTTCGTTGGTTCGTTGGTTCGTTGGTTCGTTGGTTCGTTGGTTCGTTGGTTCGTTGGTTCGTTGGTTCGTTGCTTCGTTGGTTCGTTGGTTCGTTGGTTCGTTGGTTCGTTGGTTCGTTGGTTCGTTGGTTCGTTGGTTCGTTGGTTCGTGTGTTTCTTTGTTTCTTTCTTTCTTTGTTCGTTGGTTCGTTGGTTCGTTGGTTCGTTGGTTCGTTGGTTCGTTGGTTCGTTGGTTCGTTGGTTCGTTGGTTCGTTGGTTCGTTGGTTCGTTGTTTCGTTGGTTCGTTGGTTCGTTGGTTCGTTGGTTCCTTGGTTCGTTGGTTCGTTGGTTCGTTGGTTCGTTGGTTCGTTGGTTCGTTGGTTCGTTGATTCGTTGGTTCGTTGGTTCGTTGGTTCGTTGGTTCGTTGGTTCGTTGGTTCGTTGGTTCGTTGGTTCGTTGGTTCGTTGGTTCGTTGGTTCGTTGGTTCGTTTGTTTCTTTGTTTCTTTCTTTCTTTGTTCGTTTGTTCGTTTGTTCGTTGGTTCGTTTGTTCGTTTGTTCGCTGGTTCGTTGGTTCGTTGGTTCGTTGGTTCGTTGGTTCGTTGGTTCGTTGGTTCGTTGGTTCGTTGGTTCGTTGGTTCGTTGGTTCGTTGGTTCGTTGGTTCGTTTGTTTCTTTGTTTCTTTCTTTCTTTGTTCGCTTGTTCGTTTGTTCGTTTGTTCGTAGGTTCGATTGTTCGTTTGTTCGCTGGTTCGTTGGTTCGTTGGTTCGTTGGTTCGTTGGTTCGTTGGTTCGTTGGTTCGTTGGTTCGTTGGTTCGTTGGTTCGTTGGTTCGTTGGTTCGTTGGTTCGTTGGTTCGTTGGTTCGTTGGTTCGTTGGTTCGTTGGTTCGTTGGTTCGTGTGTTTCTTTGTTTCTTTCTTTCTTTGTTCGTTTGTTCGTTTGTTCGCTGGTTCGTTGGTTCGTTGGTTCGTTGGTTCGTTGGTTCGTTGGTTCGTTGGTTCGTTGGTTCGTTGGTTCGTTGGTTCGTTGGTTCGTTGGTTCGTTGGTTCGTAGGTTCGTTGGTTCGTTGGTTCGTTGGTTCGTTGGTTCGTTGGTTCGTTGGTTCGTTGGTTCGTTGGTTCGTTGGTTCGTTGGTTCGTTGGTTCGTTGGTTCGTTGGTTCGTTGGTTCGTTGGTTCGTTGGTTCGTTGGTTCGTTGGTTCGTTGGTTCGTTGGTTCGTTGGTTCGTTGGTTCGTTGGTTCGTTGGTTCGTTGGTTCGTTGGTTCGTTGGTTCGTTGGTTCGTTGGTTCGTTGGTTCGTTGGTTCGTTGGTTCGTTGGTTCGTTGGTTCGTTGGTTCGTTGGTTCGTTGGTTCGTTGGTTCGTTGGTTCGTTGGTTCGTTGGTTCGTTGGTTCGTTGGTTCGTTGGTTCGTTGGTTCGTTGGTTCGTTGGTTCGTTGGTTCGTTGGTTCGTTGGTTCGTTGGTTCGTTGGTTCGTTGGTTCGTTGGTTCGTTGGTTCGTTGGTTCGTTGGTTCGTTGGTTCGTTGGTTCGTTGGTTCGTTGGTTCGTTGGTTCGTTGGTTCATTGGTTCGTTGGTTCGTTGGTTCGTTTGTTTCTTTCTTTCTTTGTTCGCTTGTTCGTTTGTTCGTTTGTTCGTAGGTTCGATTGTTCGTTTGTTCGCTGGTTCGTTGGTTCGTTGGTTCGTTGGTTCGTTGGTTCGTTGGTTCGTTGGTTCGTTGGTTCGTTGGTTCGTTGGTTCGTTGGTTCGTTGGTTCGTTGGTTCGTTGGTTCGTTGGTTCGTTGGTTCGTTGGTTCGTTGGTTCGTTGGTTCGTTGGTTCGTTTGTTTCTTTGTTTCTTTCTTTCTTTGTTCGCTTGTTCGTTTGTTCGTTTGTTCGTAGGTTCGATTGTTCGTTTGTTCGCTGGTTCGTTGGTTCGTTGGTTCGTTGGTTCGTTGGTTCGTTAGTTCGTTGGTTCGTTGGTTCGTTGGTTCGTTGGTTCGTTGGTTCGTTGGTTCGTTGGTTCGTTGGTTCGTTGGTTCGTTGGTTCGTTGGTTCGTTGGTTCGTTGGTTCGTTGGTTCGTGTGTTTCTTTGTTTCTTTCTTTCTTTGTTCGTTTGTTCGTTTGTTCGCTGGTTCGTTGGTTCGTTGGTTCGTTGGTTCGTTGGTTCGTTGGTTCGTTGGTTCGTTGGTTCGTTGGTTCGTTGGTTCGTTGGTTCCTTGGCTCGTTGGTTCGTTTGTTCGCTGGTTCGTTGGTTCGTTGGTTCGTTGGTTCGTTGGTTCGTTGGTTCGTTGGTTCGTTGGTTCGTTGGTTCGTTGGTTCGTTGGTTCGTTGGTTCGTTGGTTCGTTGGTTCGTTGGTTCGTTGGTTCGTTGGTTCGTGTGTTTCTTTGTTTCTTTCTTTCTTTGTTCGTTTGTTCGTTTGTTCGCTGGTTCGTTGGTTCGTTGGTTCGTTGGTTCGTTGGTTCGTTGGTTCGTTGGTTCGTTGGTTCGTTGGTTCGTTGGTTCGTTGGTTCGTTGGTTCGTTGTTTCGTTGGTTCGTTGGTTCGTTGGTTCGTTGGTTCGTTGGTTCGTTGGTTCGTTGGTTCGTTGGTTCGTTGGTTCGTTGGTTCGTTGGTTCGTTGGTTCGTTGGTTCGTTGGTTCGTTGGTTCGTTGGTTCGTTGATTCGTTGGTTCGTTGGTTCGTTGGTTCGTTGGTTCGTTGGTTCGTTGGTTCGTTGGTTCGTTGGTTCGTTGGTTCGTTGGTTCGTTGGTTCGTTGGTTCGTTTGTTTCTTTGTTTCTTTCTTTCTTTGTTCGTTTGTTCGTTTGTTCGTTGGTTCGTTTGTTCGTTTGTTCGCTGGTTCGTTGGTTCGTTGGTTCGTTGGTTCGTTGGTTCGTTGGTTCGTTGGTTCGTTGGTTCGTTGGTTCGTTGGTTCGTTGGTTCGTTGGTTCGTTGGTTCGTTGGTTCGTTGGTTCGTTGGTTCGTTGGTTCGTTGGTTCGTTGGTTCGTTGGTTCGTTGGTTCGTTGGTTCGTTGGTTCCTTGGTTCGTTGGTTCGTTGGTTCGTTGGTTCGTTGGTTCGTTGGTTCGTTGGTTCGTTGGTTCGTTGGTTCGTTGGTTCGTTGGTTCGTTGGTTCGTTGGTTCGTTGGTTCGTTGGTTCGTTGGTTCGTTGGTTCGTTGGTTCGTTGGTTCGTTGGTTCGTTGGTTCGTTGGTTCGTTGGTTCGTGTGTTTCTTTGTTTCTTTCTTTCTTTGTTCGTTTGTTCGTTTGTTCGCTGGTTCGTTGGTTCGTTGGATCGTTGGTTCGTTGGTTCGTTGGTTCGTTGGTTCGTTGGTTCGTTGGTTCCTTGGCTCGTTGGTTCGTTTGTTCGCTGGTTCGTTGGTTCGTTGGTTCGTTGGTTCGTTGGTTCGTTGGTTCGTTGGTTCGTTGGTTCGTTGGTTCGTTGGTTCGTTGGTTCGTTGGTTCGTTGGTTCGTTGGTTCGTTGGTTCGTTGGTTCGTAGGTTCGTGTGTTTCTTTGTTTCTTTCTTTCTTTGTTCGTTTGTTCGTTTGTTCGCTGGTTCGTTGGTTCGTTGGTTCGTTGGTTCGTTGGTTCGTTGGTTCGTTGGTTCGTTGGTTCGTTGGTTCGTTGGTTCGTTGGTTCGTTGGTTCGTTGTTTCGTTGGTTCGTTGGTTCGTTGGTTCGTTGGTTCGTTGGTTCGTTGGTTCGTTGGTTCGTTGGTTCGTTGGTTCGTTGGTTCGTTGGTTCGTTGGTTCGTTGGTTCGTTGGTTCGTTGATTCGTTGGTTCGTTGGTTCGTTGGTTCGTTGGTTCGTTGGTTCGTTGGTTCGTTGGTTCGTTGGTTCGTTGGTTCGTTGGTTCGTTGGTTCGTTGGTTCGTTTGTTTCTTTGTTTCTTTCTTTCTTTGTTCGTTTGTTCGTTTGTTCGTTGGTTCGTTTGTTCGTTTGTTCGCTGGTTCGTTGGTTCGTTGGTTCGTTGGTTCGTTGGTTCGTTGGTTCGTTGGTTCGTTGGTTCGTTGGTTCGTTGGTTCGTTGGTTCGTTGGTTCGTTGGTTCGTTGGTTCGTTGGTTCGTTGGTTCGTTGGTTCGTTGGTTCGTTGGTTCGTTGGTTCGTTGGTTCGTTGGTTCGTTGGTTCGTTGGTTCCTTGGTTCGTTGGTTCGTTGGTTCGTTGGTTCGTTGGTTCGTTGGTTCGTTGGTTCGTTGGTTCGTTGGTTCGTTGGTTCGTTGGTTCGTTGGTTCGTTGGTTCGTTGGTTCGTTGGTTCGTTGGTTCGTTGGTTCGTTGGTTCGTTGGTTCGTTGGTTCGTTGGTTCGTTGGTTCGTTGGTTCGTTGGTTCGTTGGTTCGTTGGTTCGTGTGTTTCTTTGTTTCTTTCTTTCGTTGGTTCGTTGGTTCGTTGGTTCGTTGGTTCGTTGGTTCGTTGGTTCGTTGGTTCGTTGGTTCGTTGGTTCGTTGGTTCGTTGGTTCGTTGGTTCGTTGGTTCCTTGGTTCGTTGGTTCGTTGGTTCGTTGGTTCGTTGGTTCGTTGGTTCGTTGGTTCGTTGGTTCGTTGGTTCGTTGGTTCGTTGGTTCGTTGGTTCGTTGGTTCGTTGGTTCGTTGGTTCGTTGGTTCGTTGGTTCGTTGGTTCGTTGGTTCGTTGGTTCGTTGGTTCGTTGGTTCGTGTGTTTCTTTGTTTCTTTCTTTCTTTGTTCGCTTGTTCGTTTGTTCGTTTGTTCGTAGGTTCGATTGTTCGTTTGTTCGCTGGTTCGTTGGTTCGTTGGTTCGTTGGTTCGTTGGTTCGTTAGTTCGTTGGTTCGTTGGTTCGTTGGTTCGTTGGTTCGTTGGTTCGTTGGTTCGTTGGTTCGTTGGTTCGTTGGTTCGTTGGTTCGTTGGTTCGTTGGTTCGTGTGTTTCTTTGTTTCTTTCTTTCTTTGTTCGTTTGTTCGTTTGTTCGCTGGTTCGTTGGTTCGTTGGTTCGTTGGTTCGTTGGTTCGTTGGTTCGTTGGTTCGTTGGTTCGTTGGTTCGTTGGTTCGTTGTTTCGTTGGTTCGTTGGTTCGTTGGTTCGTTGGTTCGTTGGTTCGTTGGTTCGTTGGTTCGTTGGTTCGTTGGTTCGTTGGTTCGTTGGTTCGTTGGTTCGTTGGTTCGTTGGTTCGTTGGTTCGTTGGTTCGTTGGTTCGTTGGTTCGTTGGTTCGTTGGTTCGTTGGTTCGTTGGTTCGTTGGTTCGTTGGTTCGTTGGTTCGTTGGTTCGTTGGTTCGTTGGTTCGTTGGTTCGTTGGTTCGTTGGTTCGTTGGTTCGTTGGTTCGTTGGTTCGTTGGTTCGTTGATTCGTTGGTTCGTTTGTTCGTTTGTTCGTAGGTTCGATTGTTCGTTTGTTCGCTGGTTCGTTGGTTCGTTGGTTCGTTGGTTCGTTGGTTCGTTGGTTCGTTGGTTCGTTGGTTCGTTGGTTCGTTGGTTCGTTGGTTCGTTGGTTCGTTGGTTCGTTGGTTCGTTGGTTCGTTGGTTCGTTGGTTCGTTGGTTCGTTGGTTCGTTGGTTCGTTGGTTCGTGTGTTTCTTTGTTTCTTTCTTTCTTTGTTCGTTTGTTCGTTTGTTCTCTGGTTCGTTGGTTCGTTGGTTCGTTGGTTCGTTGGTTCGTTGTTCGTTGGTTCGTTGGTTCGTTGGTTCGTTGGTTCGTTGGTTCGTTGGTTCGTTGGTTCGTTGGTTCGTAGGTTCGTTGGTTCGTTGGTTCGTTGGTTCGTTCGTGGTTCGTTGGTTCGTTGGTTCGTTGGTTCGTTGGTTCGTTGGTTCGTTGGTTCGTTGGTTCGTTGGTTCGTTGGTTCGTTGGTTCGTTGGTTCGTTGGTTCGTTGGTTCGTTGGTTCGTTGGTTCGTTGGTTCGTTGGTTCGTTGGTTCGTTGGTTCGTTGGTTCGTTGGTTCGTTGGTTCGTTGGTTCGTGTGTTTCTTTGTTTCTTTCTTTCTTTGTTCGTTTGTTCGTTTGTTCGCTGGTTCGTTGTTCGTTGGTTCGTTGGTTCGTTGGTTTCGTTGGTTCGTTGGTTCGTTGGTTCGTTGGTTCGTTGGTTCGTTGGTTCGTTGGTTCGTTGGTTCGTTGGTTCGTTGGTTCGTTGGTTCGTTGGTTCGTTGGTTCGTTGGTTCGTGTGTTTCTTTGTTTCTTTCTTTCTTTGTTCGTTTGTTCGTTTGTTCGCTGTTCGTTGGTTCGTTGGTTCGTTGGTTCGTTGGTTCGTTGGTTCGTTGGTTCGTTGGTTCGTTGGTTCGTTGGTTCGTTGGTTCGTTGGTTCGTTGGTTCGTTGGTTCGTTGGTTCGTTGGTTCGTTGGTTCGTTGGTTCGTTGGATCGTTGGTTCGTTGGTTCGTTGTTCGTTGGTTCGTTGGTTCGTTGGTTCGTTGGTTCGTTGGTTCGTTGGTTCGTTGGTTCGTTGGTTCGTTGGTTCGTTGGTTCGTTGGTTCGTTGGTTCGTTGGTTCGTTGGTTCGTTGGTTCGTTGTTTCGTTGGTTCGTTGGTTCGTTGGTTCGTTGGTTCGTTGGTTCGTTGGTTCGTTGGTTCGTTGGTTCGTTGGTTCGTTGGTTCGTTGGTTCGTTGGTTCGTTGGTTCGTTGGTTCGTTGGTTCGTTGGTTCGTTGGTTCGTTGGTTCGTTGGTTCGTTGGTTCGTTGGTTCGTTGGTTCGTTGATTCGTTGGTTCGTTGGTTCGTTGGTTCGTTGGTTCGTTGGTTCGTTGGTTCGTTGGTTCGTTGGTTCGTTGGGTCATTGGTTCGTTGGTTCGTTGGTTCGTTGGTTCGCTGGTTCGTTGGTTCGTTGGTTCGTTTGTTTCTTTGTTTCTTTCTTTCTTTGTTCGTTTGTTCGTTTGTTCGTTTGTTCGTTGGTTCGTTGGTTCGTTTGTTTCTTTGTTTCTTTCTTTCTTTTTTCGTTTGTTCGTTTGTTCGTTGGTTCGTTGGTTCGTTGTTTCGTTGGTTCGTTGGTTCGTTGGTTCGTTGGTTCGTTGGTTCGCTGGTTCGTTGGTTCGTTGGTTCGTTTGTTTCTTTGTTTCTTTCTTTCTTTGTTCGTTTGTTCGTTTGTTCGTTTGTTCGTTGATCCGTTGGTTCGTTTGTTCGTTTGTTCGTTTGTTCGCTGGTTCGTTGGTTCGTTGGTTCGTTGGTTCGTTGGTTCATTGGTTCGTTGGTTCGTTGTTCGTTGGTTCGTTGGTTCGTTGGTTCGTTGGTTCGTTGGTTCGTTGGTTCGTTGGTTCGTTGGTTCGTTGGTTCGTTGGTTCGTTGGTTCGTTGGTTCGTTGGTTCGTTGGTTCGTTGGTTCGTTGGTTCGTTGGTTCGTTGGTTCGTTGGTTCGTTGGTTCGTTGGTTCGTTGGTTCGTTGGTTCGTTGGTTCGTTTGTTTCTTTGTTTCTTTCTTTCTTTGTTCGCTTGTTCGTTTGTTCGTTTGTTCGTAGGTTCGATTGTTCGTTTGTTCGCTGGTTCGTTGGTTCGTTGGTTCGTTGGTTCGTTGGTTCGTTAGTTCGTTGGTTCGTTGGTTCGTTGGTTCGTTGGTTCGTTGGTTCGTTGGTTCGTTGGTTCGTTGGTTCGTTGGTTCGTTGGTTCGTTGGTTCGTGTGTTTCTTTGTTTCTTTCTTTCTTTGTTCGTTTGTTCGTTTGTTCGCTGGTTCGTTTGTTCGCTGGTTCGTTGGTTCGTTGGTTCGTTGGTTCGTTGGTTCGTTGGTTCGTTGGTTCGTTGGTTCGTTGGTTCGTTGGTTCGTTGGTTCGTTGGTTCGTTGGTTCGTTGGTTCCTTGGTTCGTTGGTTCGTTGGTTCGTTGGTTCGTTGGTTCGTTGGTTCGTTGGTTCGTTGGTTCGTTGGTTCGTTGGTTCGTTGTTCGTTGGTTCGTTGGTTCGTTGGTTCGTTGGTTCGTTGGTTCGTTGGTTCGTTGGTTCGTTGGTTCGTTGGTTCGTTGGTTCGTTGGTTCGTTGGTTCGTGTGTTTCTTTGTTTCTTTCTTTCTTTGTTCGTTTGTACGTTTGTTCGCTGGTTCGTTGGTTCGTTGGTTCGTTGGTTCGTTGGTTCGTTGGTTCGTTGGTTCGTTGGTTCGTTGGTTCGTTGGTTCGTTGGTTCGTTGGTTCGTTGGTTCGTTGTTTCGTTGGTTCGTTGGTTCGTTGGTTCGTTGGTTCGTTGGTTCGTTGGTTCGTTGGTTCGTTGGTTCGTTGGTTCGTTGGTTCGTTGGTTCGTTGGTTCGTTGGTTCGTTGATTCGTTGGTTCGTTGGTTCGTTGCTTCGTTGGCTTGTTGTTCGTTGGTTCGTTGGTTCGTTGGTTCGTTGGTTCGTTTGTTTTCTTTGTTTCTTTCTTTCTTTGTTCGTTTGTTCGTTTGTTCGTTGGTTCGTTTGTTCGTTTGTTCGCTGGTTCGTTGGTTCGTTGGTTCGTTGGTACGTTGGTTCGTTGGTTCGTTGGTTCGTTGGTTCGTTGGTTCGTTGGTTCGTTGGTTCGTTGGTTCGTTGGTTCGTTGGTTCGTTGGTTCGTTGGTTCGTTGGTTCGTTGGTTCGTTGGTTCGTTGGTTCGTTGGTTCGTTGGTTCGTTGGTTCGTTGGTTCGTTGGTTCGTTGGTTCGTTGGTTCGTTGGTTCGTTGGTTCGTTGGTTCATTGGTTCGTTGGTTCGTTGGTTCGTTTGTTTCTTTCTTTCTTTGTTCGCTTGTTCGTTTGTTCGTTTGTTCGTAGGTTCGATTTGTTTGTTGTTCGTTGTGTTCGTGTGTGGTTCGTTGGTTCGTTGGTTCGTTGGTTCGTTGGTTCGTTGGTTCGTTGGTTCGTTGGTTCGTTGGTTCGTTGGTTCGTTGGTTCGTTGGTTCGTTGGTTCGTTGGTTCGTTGGTTCGTTGGTTCGTTGGTTCGTTGGTTCGTTGGTTCGTTGGTTCGTTGGTTCGTTGGTTCGTTGGTTCGTTTGTTTCTTTGTTTCTTTCTTTCTTTGTTCGCTTGTTCGTTTGTTCGTTTGTTCGTAGGTTCGATTGTTCGTTTGTTCGCTGGTTCGTTGGTTCGTTGGTTCGTTGGTTCGTTGGTTCGTTAGTTCGTTGGTTCGTTGGTTCGTTGGTTCGTTGGTTCGTTGGTTCGTTGGTTCGTTGGTTCGTTGGTTCGTTGGTTCGTGTGTTTCTTTGTTTCTTTCTTTCTTTGTTCGTTTGTTCGTTTGTTCGCTGGTTCGTTGGTTCGTTGGTTCGTTGGTTCGTTGGTTCGTTGGTTCGTTGGTTCGTTGGTTCGTTGGTTCGTTGGTTCGTTGGTTCCTTGGTTCGTTGGTTCGTT
>NW_027487831.1:0-12663 GCF_050908995.1 Andrena cerasifolii | reverse complement strand
TTATTTATTTTTTTTCTATATTTTTTAATTTTTTTAATTTTTTTTTTTTTTTTAATTTTTGAAAATTTTTCTAAAATTTTTTTCAATTTTTTTAAAAGTATTATTTTTTTATTTCAAAAATGTTTTTTAATTTTTTTAATTTTTTCAAATTTTAAAATTTTTTTTTAATTTTTAAATTTTTTTTTAAATTTTAAATTTTTTTTAATTTTTAAATTTTTTGTTTAATTTTTAAATTTTTTTTAGTTTTCAAAAAAAAATTTATTTTTTTTTTAATTTTTGAATTTTCTAAATTTTTTTTTATTTTTTTAAAAGTTTTATTTTTTTATTTCAAAAATGTTTTTTAATTTTTAAATTTTTTTTTTAATTTGTATTTTTCTTTTTTTTAATTTTTTTTTAATTTTTAAAATTTTCTTAAAATTTTTTTTAAATTTTCTTATAATTTTTTTTAATTTTTTTTTAATTTTTTTAAAAATTTTTTTCTAAAATTTTTTTTAAAATTTTTTTCTAAAATTTTTTTTAAAATTTTTATTTTAATTTGTTTTTAATTTTAAATTTTTTTTTTAATTTTTAAATTTTTTTTAGTTTTCAAAAAAAAAATTTATTTTTTTTTTAATTTTTGAAAATTTTTCTAATTTTTTTTTATTTTTTTAAAAGTATTATTTTTTATTTCAAAAATGTTTTTTATTTTTTTTTAATTTTTATTTTTTTTTAATTTTTAAAATTTTCTTTAAACTTTTTTTTTAATTTTTTAAACAAAATTTTTAAAATTTTTAAAATTTTTTAATTTTTTTTAAAATTTTTTTTTTAATTTTTAAAATTTTTTTTTAATTTTAAAATTTTTGATTTAATTTAAAAATTTTTTTCATTTTTTTTTTAATTTTTGAAAGTTTTTCTAAATTTTTTAAAAAATTTTTGAAAAGTATTATTTTTTTATTTCAAAAATGTTTTTTAATTTTTTTTTAATTTTTTCAAATTTTTAAATTTTTTTTTAAATTTTCTTATAATTTTTATTAATTTTCAAATTTTTATTTTAATTTTTTTTTAAATTTTTTTTTTTTTTAAAATTATTTATATTTTTTAATTTTTTTAATTTTAAATTTTTTTGAATTTTTAAATTTTTTTTTTAATTTTTAAATTTTCTTTTTAATTTTTAAATTTTTTTTTAATTTTTAATTTTTTTTTATTTTTTTTAAATTATTTATATTTTTAATTTTTTAATTTTAATTTTTTTTTTAATTTTTAAATTTTTTTTTTAATTTGTATTTTTCTTTTTTTTAATTTTTTTTTTAATTTTTAAAATTTTCTTAAAATTTTTTTTAAATTTTCTTTTAATTTTTTTTAATTTTTAATTTTTTTTTAATTTTTTTAAAAATTTTTTTCTAAAATTTTTTTTAAAATTTTTTTCTAAAATTTTTTTTAAAATTTTTATTTTAATTTGTTTTTAATTTTAAATTTTTTTTTAATTTTTAAATTTTTTTTTAGTTTTCAAAAAAAAAATTTATTTTTTTTTTAATTTTTGAAAATTTTTCTAATTTTTTTTTATTTTTTAAAAGTATTATTTTTTATTTCAAAAATGTTTTTTAATTTTTAAATTTTTTTTTAATTTTTACTTTTTTTTAAATTTTCTTATAATTTTTTTTTAATTTTTAAAATTTTTTTAAAATTTTTTTTAAATTTAAAAAAAAAATTTTATAATTTTTATTTTAATTTTTTTTTATTTTTTTAAAATTATTTATATTTTTTAATTTTTTTAATTTTTTAAATTTTTAATAAAAATTTAATTTTCTTCTAATTTTTTTGAATTATTTTTAAAAAAAATTAATTTTCTTATAATTTTTAAATTTTTTTAAATTTTTTTAAATTTTCTTATAATTTTTTTTAATCCTTAAAATTTTTGTAAATTTTTTTTAAAATTTTTTAAAATTTTTTTAAATTTTTTAAAATTTTTTTAAATTTTTTAAAATTTTTTTAAATTTTTTAAAAATTTTTTAAATTTTTTAAAATTTTTTAAAATTTTTTAAAAATTTTCTTTGTTTTATTTTTATTTAAATTTTTTAAAAATTAAAAAAAATTTTTTTTAAAAATTTGTTTAAATTTTTTAACAAAATTAAAAAAAACTTATTTATTTTTTTCTACATTTTTTAATTTTTTATTTTTTTTTATTTTTTTTTTAATTTTTGAAAATTTTCTAAATTTTTTTTTTATTTTTTTAAAAGTATTATTTTTTTATTTCAAAAATGTTTTTTAATTTTTAAATTTTTTTTTAATTTTTATTTTTTTTTAAATTTTCTTATAATTTTTTTTAATTTTTAAAATTTTTTTAAAATTTTTTTTAAATTTAAAAAAAAAATTTTTAAATTTTTATTTTAATTTTTTTTTTGAATTTTTAATTTTTTTTTATTTTTTTAAAATTATTTCTATTTTTTAATTTTTTTAATTTTTTAAATTTTTTAAAAAAAATTTAATTTTCTTGTAATTGTTTTTAATTATTTTAAAAAAATTAATTTTCTTATCATTTTTAAATTTTTTAAAATTTTTTTAAATTTTCTTATAATTGTTTTTAATCCTTAAAATTTTTTTAAAATTTTTTTTTAAATTTTTTTAAATTTTTTTAAATTTTTCTTCGTTTTATTTTTATTTAAAATTTTAAAAAAAAAAATTTTAAATTTGCTTCAATTTTTTAACAAAATTAAAAAAATTTATTTATTTCTTAATTTTTTTCTATATTACTTAATTTTTTTTTTTTTTTTAATTTTTGAAAATTTTTCTAAAATTTTTGAAAATTTTTCTAAAATTTTAAATTTTTTTTTAAAAGTATTATTTTTTTATTTCAAAAATGTTTTTTAATTTTAAAAATTTTTTTTTAATTTGTATTTTTCTTTTTTTTAATTTTTTTTAATTTTTAAAATTTTTTTAAAATTTTTTTTAAATTTAAAAAAAAAAATTTTAAATTTTTATTTTAATTTTTTTTTTGAATTTTTAATTTTTTGTTATTTTTTTAAAATTATTTCTATTTTTTAATTTTTTTAATTTTTTAAATTTTTAAAAAAAAATTTAATTTTCTTGTAATTGTTTTTAATTATTTTAAAAGAAATTAATTTTCTTATCATTTTTAAATTTTTTTAAATTTTTTTAAATTTTCTTATAATTTTTTTTAATCCTTAAAATTTTTTTAAAATTTTTTTTTTAAATTTTTTTAAATTTTTTTAAATTTTTCTTCGTTTTATTTTTATTTAAAATTTTTAAAATTTTTAAAAAAAAAATTTTAAATTTGTTTCAATTTTTTAACAAAATTAAAAAAATTTATTTATTTCTTAATTTTTTTTCTATATTTCTTAATTTTTTATTTTTTTTTAATTTTTGAAAATTTTTCTAAAATTTTTGAAAATTTTTCTAAAATTTTTGAAAATTTTTCTAAAATTTTAAAATTTTTTTTAAAAGTATTATTTTTTTATTTCAAAAATGTTTTTTAATTTTTAAATTTTTTTTTAATTTGTATTTTTCTTTTTTTTAATTTTTTTTTAATTTTTAAAATTTTCTTCAAATTTTTAAATTTTTTTTTAATTTTTTTTTAAATTTTTTTAAAATTTTTTTTAAATTTAAAAAAAAAATTTTAATTTTTATTTTAATTTTTTTTTGAATTTTTAATTTTTTTTTATTTTTTTTTAATTATTTATATTTTTTAATTTTTTTAATTTTTTAAATTTTTTAAAAAAATTTAATTTTCTTGTAATTTTTTTGAATTATTTTTAAAAAAATTAATTTTCTTATAATTTTTAAATTTTTTTTAATTTTTTTAAATTTTCTTATAATTTTTTTTAATCCTTAAAATTTTTTTAAATTTTTTTTAAAAATTTTTTAAAATTTTTTAAAATTTTTCTTTGTTTTATTTTTATTTAAAATTTTTAAAATTTTTAAAAAAAAAAATTTTTAAATTTGTTTATTTCTTAATTTTTTTTCTATATTTCTTAATTTTTTTTATTTTTTTTTTAATTTTTGAAAATTTTTCTAAAATTTTTGAAAATTTTTCTAAAATTTTTGAAAATTTTTCTAAAATTTAAATTTTTTTTTAAAAGTATTATTTTTTTATTTCAAAAATGTTTTTTAATTTTTAAAATTTTTTTTTAATTTGTATTTTTTTTTGTTTAATTTTTTTTTAATTTTTAAAATTTTCTTAAATTTTTTTTTAATTTTTGAAAATTTTTCTAAATTTTTTTAAAATTTTTTTAATAGTATTATTTTTTATTTAAAAATGTTTTTTAATTTTTTGAAAATTTTTCTCAATTTTTTTAAAATTTTTTTAAAAGTATTATTTTTTTATTTCAAAAATGTTTTTTAATTTTTTAAAAATTTTTTTAACTTTATTTTTTAAATTTTTTTTAAAAAATTTGTTTCTATTTTTTAACAAAATTAAAAAAAATTATTTATTTTTTTATTTTTTTTTTAATTTTTTTAATTTTTTTAATTTTTAAATTTTTTTTCAATTTTTGAAAATTTTTAAAAATTTTTTTTAATTTTTTTAAAAGTATAATTTTTTTATTTAAAAAACGTTTTTTAATTTTTTAAAATTTTTTTAAAATTTTTAATTTTCTTTTTTTTTAATTTTTTTTAAATTTTTAATTTTCTTTTTTTTTAATTTTTTTTTTAATTTTTAAAATTTTCTTAAAACTTTTTTTTTAATTTTTTAAACAAAATTTTTTAATTTTTAAAATTTTTTTATTTTTTTTTTAATTTTTGAAAATTTTTCTAAATTTTTTTTTAATTTTTTTAGAAGTATTATTTTTTATTTCAAAAATGTTTTTTATTTTTTTTTAATTTTTTCAAAATTTTAAATTTTTTTAAAATTTTCTTATATTTTTTTTAATTTTTTAAATTTTTTTTTAAATTTTTATTTTTTTTAATTTTTTTTAATTTTTAAAATTTTCTTAATTTTTTTTTTTAATTTTTTAAACAAATTTTTTTAATTTTTTTAAATTTTTTTTTAAATTTTTAGAATTTTTTTAAATTTTTTGAAAAATTTCTTTGCTTTATTTTTATTTAAATTTTTTTTCAAAAATTTAAATTTTTTTTAAAAAATTTGTTTCAATTTTTTAACAAAATTAAAAAAAATTATTTATTTTTAATTTTTTTTTCTTTATTTTTTAATTTTTTTTCAATTTTTGAAAATTTTTTATATTTTTTTTTAAATTTTCTTATAATTTTTTTTAATTTTTAAAATTTTTTTAAAATTTTTTTAAATTTAAAAAAAAAATTTTAAATTTTTATTTTAATTTTTTTTTGAATTTTTAATTTTTTTTTATTTATTTAAAATTATTTCTATTTTTTAATTTTTTTAATTTTTTAAATTTTTAAAAAAAAAATTAATTTTCTTGTAATTGTTTTTAATTATTTTAAAAAAATTAATTTTCTTATCATTTTTAAATTTTTTTAAATTTTTTTAAATTTTCTTATAATTTTTTTTAATCCTTAAAATTTTTTTAAATTTTTTTTTTAAATTTTTTTAAATTTTTTAAAATTTTTCTTCGTTTTATTTTTATTTAAAATTTTTAAAATTTTTAAAAAAAAAATTTTAAATTTGTTTCAATTTTTTAACAAAATTAAAAAAATTTATTTATTTCTTAATTTTTTTTCTATATTTCTTAATTTTTTTATTTTTTTTTTAATTTTTGAAAATTTTTCTAAAATTTTTGAAAATTTTTCTAAAATTTTTGAAAATTTTTCTAAAATTTTTGAAAATTTTTCTAAAATTTAAATATTTTTTTTAAAGTATTATTTTTTTATTTCAAAAATGTTTTTTAATTTTTAAAATTTTTTTTAATTTGTATTTTTCTTTTTTTTAATTTTTTTTTTAATTTTTAAAATTTTCTTAAAATTTTTAAATTTTTTTTTAATTTTTTTTAAAATTTTTTAAAATTTTTTTTAAATTATTTAAAAAAAAAATTTTTTAATTTTTATTTTAATTTTTTTTTTGAATTTTTAATTTTTTTTTATTTTTTTTAATTATTTATATTTTTTAATTTTTTTAATTTTTTAAATTTTTTAAAAAAATTTAATTTTCTTGTAATTTTTTTGAATTATTTTAAAAAAAAATTAATTTTCTTATAATTTTTAAATTTTTTTTAATTTTTTTAAATTTTCTTATAATTTTTTTAATCCTTAAAATTTTTTTAAATTTTTTTTAAAAATTTTTTAAAATTTTTTTAAATTTTTCTTTGTTTTATTTTTATTTAAAATTTTTAAAAATTTTAAAAAAAAATTTTAAATTTGTTTCAATTTTTTAACAAAATTAAAAAATTTATTTATTTCTTAATTTTGTTTTTTTTTTTTAATTTTTGAAAATTTTTCTAAAATTTTTGAAAATTTTTCTAAAATTTTTGAGAATTTTTCTAAAATTTTAAATTTTTTTTTAAAAGTATTATTTTTTTATTTCAAAAATGTTTTTTAATTTTTAAAATTTTTTTTAATTTGTATTTTTCTTTTTTTTAATTTTTTTTTTAATTTTTAAAATTTTCTTAAAATTTTTTTAAAATTTTCTTATAATTTTTTTTAATTTTTAAATTTTTTTTTAATTTTTTTTAAAATTTTTTTCTAACATTTTTTTAAAAATTTTTTCTAAAATTTTTTTTAAAATTTTTATTTTAATTTTTTTTTATATTTTAAATTTTTTTTTAATTTTTAATTTTTTTTTTAATTTTTAATTTTTTTTTAATTTTTAAATTTTTTTTATTTTTTTTTAATTTTTGATAATTTTTCTAAATTTTTTTTTATTTTTTTAAAAGTATTTTTTTTTTCAAAAATGTTTTATAATTTTAAAAATTTTTTTTAATTTTTATTTTTTTAAAAAATTTTTTTTTAATTTTTAAAATTTTCTTAAAAATTTTTTTTTAATTTTTTAAACAAAATTTTTTAATTCGTTAAAATTTTTTTTAATTTTTTAATTCTTTAAAATTTTTTTTTTTATTTTTAAAATTTTCTTAAAAATTTTTTTTTAATTTTTTAAACAAAGTTTTTGAATTTTTAAAAATTTTTTTTAAAATTTTTAAATTTTTTTTAATTTTTCAAATTTTTTAAAATTTTTTTATTTCAAAAAATGTTTTTTATTTTTTTTTAATTTTTACAAATTTTTAATTTTTTTTTAAATTTTCTTACAATTTTTCTTAATTTTTAAATTTTTTTTTTAATTTTTAATTTTTTTTTAATTTTTAATTTTTTTAATTTTAAATTTTTTTTAATTTTTAATTTTTTTTTTAATTTTTAAATTTTTTTTTATTTTTTTTTAATATTTTAAAAAAATTTAAAAGTATTATTTTTTTATTTCAAAAATGTTTTTTAATTTTTTTTTAATTTTTAATTTTTTTTAATTTTAAATTTTTTTTTATATTTTAATTTTTTTTTTAATTTTTAAATTTTTTTTAATTTTTAATTTTTTTTTTAATTTTTTAATTTTTTTTTAATTTTTTAATTTTTTTTTAATTTTTAAATTTTTTTTAGTTTTCAAAAAAATTTTTTATTTTTTTTTTAATTTTTGATAATTTTTCTAAATTTTTTTTTTATTTTTTTAAAAGTATTTTTTTTTATTTCAAAAATGTTTTTTAATTTTTAAATATTTTTTTAAATTTTTATTTTTTTTTAATTTTTAAAATTTTCTTAAAACTTTTTTTTTAATTTTTTAAACAAAATTTTTTAATTTTTTAAAAAGAATTTTTAAAAATTTTTAAATTTTTTCAAATTTTTTTTTAAATGTTTAAAATTTTTAAATTTTTTTTACATTTTTTTTTAAATTTTTAAAATTTTAAAATTTTTTTTTAATTTTAAAATTTTTGATTTAATTTAAAAAATTGTTTCATTTTTTTTTTAATTTTTGAAAGTTTTTCTAAATTTTTTTAAATTTTTTTTAAAAGTATTATTTTTTATTTCAAAAATGTTTTTTAATTTTTTAAATTTTTTTTTTAATTTTGTTTTTAATTTTAAAAATTTTCTTAAAAATTTTTTTTAAATTTTTTAAACAAAATTTTTCAATTTTTTTTAATTTTTTTAAATTTTTAAATTTTTTTAAATTTTTTTTTTAAATTATAATTTTTTTATTTAAAAACATGTTTTTTAATTTTTTTTTAATTTTATTTCTTTTATTTTAATTTTTTTAATATTTTCAATTTTTAAAATTTTTAAAATTTTTTTTAAATTTTTAAAATTTTTTAAAAATTTTTTAAATTTTTTAAAATTTTTTAAATTTTTAAAAATTTTTTAAATTTTTCAAAATTTTTTTAAATTTTTTAAAAATTTTTTAAATTTTTTAAAATTTTTTTAAATTTTTTAAAAATTTTCTTTGTTTTATTTTTATTTAAATTTTTTAAAAATTTAAAAAAAATTTTTTTTAAAAATTTGTTTCAATTTTTTAACAAAATTAAAAAAAACTTATTTATTTTTTTTCTATATTTTTTAATTTTTTTTAATTTTTTTTATTTTTTTTTTAATTTTTGAAAATTTTTCTAAAATTTTTTTCAATTTTTTTAAAAGTATTATTTTTTTATTTCAAAAATGTTTTTTAATTTTTTTTAATTTTTTCAAATTTTAAAATTTTTTTTTTTAATTTCTAAATTTTTTTTTTAAATTTTAAATTTTTTTTTAATTTTTAAATTTTTTGTTTAATTTTTAAATTTTTTTTAGTTTTCAAAAAAAAATTTATTTTTTTTTTAATTTTTGAAAATTTTCTAAATTTTTTTTTTATTTTTTTAAAAGTATTATTTTTTTATTTCAAAAATGTTTTTTAATTTTTAAATTTTTTTTTTAATTTGTATTTTTCTTTTTTTTAATTTTTTTTTTAATTTTTAAAATTTTCTTAAATTTTTTTTTAAATTTTCTTTTAATTTTTTTTAATTTTTAATTTTTTTTTAATTTTTTTAAAAAATTTTTTCTAAAATTTTTTTTAAAATTTTTTTCTAAAATTTTTTTTAAAATTTTTATTTTAATTTGTTTTTAATTTTAAATTTTTTTTTAATTTTTAAATTTTTTTTTAGTTTTCAAAAAAAAAATTTATTTTTTTTTAATTTTTGAAAATTTTTCTAATTTTTTTTTATTTTTTTAAAAGTATTATTTTTTATTTCAAAAATGTTTTTTAATTTTTAAATTTTTTTTTAATTTTTATTTTTTTTTAAATTTTCTTATAATTTTTTTTAATTTTTAAAATTTTTTTAAAATTTTTTTTAAATTTAAAAAAAAAAATTTTATAATTTTTATTTTAATTTTTTTTTATTTTTTTAAAATTATTTATATTTTTTAATTTTTTTAATTTTTTAAATTTTTAATAAAAATTTAATTTTCTTCTAATTTTTTTGAATTATTTTTAAAAAAAATTAATTTTCTTATAATTTTTAAATTTTTTTTAATTTTTTTAAATTTTCTTATAATTTTTTTTAATCCTTAAAATTTTTTTAAATTTTTTTTAAAAATTTTTTAAAATTTTTTAAAATTTTTCTTTGTTTTATTTTTATTTAAAATTTTTAAAATTTTTAAAAAAAAAAATTTTAAATTTGTTTCAATTTTTTAACAAAATTAAAAAAATTTATTTATTTCTTAATTTTTTTCTATATTTCTTAATTTTTTTTATTTTTTTTTAATTTTTGAAAATTTTTCTAAAATTTTTGAAAATTTTTCTAAAATTTTTGAAAATTTTTCTAAAATTTAAAATTTTTTTTTAAAAGTATTATTTTTTTATTTCAAAAATGTTTTTTAATTTTTAAATTTTTTTTTTAATTTGTATTTTTCTTTTGTTTAATTTTTTTTTAATTTTTAAAATTTTCTTAAATTTTTTTTTTAATTTTTGAAAATTTTTCTAAATTTTTTTAAAATTTTTTTAATAGTATTATTTTTTATTTAAAAATGTTTTTTAATTTTTTGAAAATTTTTCTCAATTTTTTTAAAATTTTTTTAAAAGTATTATTTTTTTATTTCAAAAATGTTTTTTAATTTTTTAAAAATTTTTTAACTTTATTTTTTAAATTTTTTTTAAAAAATTTGTTTCTATTTTTTAACAAAATTAAAAAAAATTATTTATTTTTTTATTTTTTTTTAATTTTTTTAATTTTTTTAATTTTTAATTTTTTTTTCAATTTTTGAAAATTTTTAAAATTTTTTTTTAATTTTTTTAAAAGTATTATTTTTTTATTTAAAAAACGTTTTTTAATTTTTTAAAATTTTTTTAAAATTTTTAATTTTCTTTTTTTTTAATTTTTTTTAAATTTTTAATTTTCTTTTTTTTTAATTTTTTTTTTAATTTTTAAAATTTTCTTAAAACTTTTTTTTTAATTTTTTAAACAAAATTTTTTAATTTTTAAAATTTTTTTATTTTTTTTTTAATTTTTGAAAATTTTTCTAAATTTTTTTTTAATTTTTTTAGAAGTATTATTTTTTATTTCAAAAATGTTTTTTATTTTTTTTTAATTTTTTCAAAATTTTAAATTTTTTTAAAATTTTCTTATATTTTTTTTAATTTTTTAAATTTTTTTTTAAATTTTTATTTTTTTTAATTTTTTTTAATTTTTAAAATTTTCTTAATTTTTTTTTTAATTTTTTAAACAAATTTTTTTAATTTTTTTAAATTTTTTTTTAAATTTTTAGAATTTTTTTAAATTTTTTGAAAAATTTCTTTGCTTTATTTTTATTTAAATTTTTTTTCAAAAATTTAAATTTTTTTTAAAAATTTGTTTCAATTTTTTAACAAAATTAAAAAAATTATTTATTTTTAATTTTTTTTCTTTATTTTTTAATTTTTTTTCAATTTTTGAAAATTTTTTATATTTTTTTTAAATTTTTTTAAAAGTATTATTTTTTTATTTAAAAAATGTTTTTTAATTTTTTTTTAAATTTTTTTTCTTTTATTTTAATTTTTTTAATTTTTTTAATTTTTAATTTTTTTTTAAATTTTCTTATAATTTCTTTTAATTTTTAAAATTTTTTAAAAATTTTTTTTTAAATTTTTTAAAATTTTTTAAAAATTTTCTTTGCTTTATTTTTATTTAAATTTTTAAAAAATTTAAAAAAAATTTTTAAGTTTGTTTCAATTTTATAACAAAATTAAAATAATTTATTTATTTTTTAATTTTTTTTCTATATTTTTTAATTTTTTAATTTTTAAATTTTTTTTTTAATTTTTGAAAATTTTTCTAAATTTTTCTTAAATTTTTTTAATAGTATTATTTTTTTATTTAAAAATGTTTTTTATTTTTTTTAAATTTTTCTCAATTTTTTTAAAATTTTTTTAAAAGTATTATTTTTTATTTCAAAAATGTTTTTAATTATTTCAAAATTTTAAATTTTTTTAAAATTTTCTTATATTTTTTTTTAATTTTTTAAATTTTTTTTTAATTTTTTTTTTAATTTTTTTTAATTTTTAAAATTTTCTTAAATTTTTTTTTTTAATTTTTTAAACAAATTTTTTTAATTTTTTAAATTTTTTTTTAAATTTTTAGAATTTTTTTAAATTTTTTGAAAAATTTCTTTGCTTTATTTTTATTTAAATTTTTTTTCAAAAATTTAAATTTTTTTTAAAAAATTTGTTTCAATTTTTTAACAAAATTAAAAAAAATTATTTATTTTTAATTTTTTTTCTTTATTTTTTAATTTTTTTTCAATTTTTGAAAATTTTTTATATTTTTTTTTAAATTTTCTTATAATTTTTTTTAATTTTTAAAATTTTTTTAAAATTTTTTTTAAATTTAAAAAAAAAATTTTAAATTTTTATTTTAATTTTTTTTTTGAATTTTTAATTTTTTTTTATTTTTTTAAAATTATTTCTATTTTTTAATTTTTTTAATTTTTTAAATTTTTAAAAAAAAAATTAATTTTCTTGTAATTGTTTTTAATTATTTTAAAAAAAATTAATTTTCTTATCATTTTTAAATTTTTTTAAATTTTTTTAAATTTTCTTATAATTTTTTTTAATCCTTAAAATTTTTTTAAATTTTTTTTTTAAATTTTTTTAAATTTTTTAAAATTTTTCTTCGTTTTATTTTTATTTAAAATTTTTAAAATTTTTAAAAAAAAAATTTTAAATTTGTTTCAATTTTTTAACAAAATTAAAAAAATTTATTTATTTCTTAATTTTTTTTCTATATTTCTTAATTTTTTTATTTTTTTTTTAATTTTTGAAAATTTTTCTAAAATTTTTGAAAATTTTTCTAAAATTTTTGAAAATTTTTCTAAAATTTAAAAATTTTTTTTAAAAGTATTATTTTTTTATTTCAAAAATGTTTTTTAATTTTTAAAATTTTTTTTAATTTGTATTTTTCTTTTTTTTAATTTTTTTTTTAATTTTTAAAATTTTCTTAAAATTTTTAAATTTTTTTTTAATTTTTTTTAAAATTTTTAAATTTTTTTTTAAATTTAAAAAAAAATTTTTTAATTTTTATTTTAATTTTTTTTTTGAATTTTTAATTTTTTTTTATTTTTTTTAATTATTTAAATTTTTTAATTTTTTTAATTTTTTAAATTTTTTAAAAAAATTTAATTTTCTTGTAATTTTTTTGAATTATTTTAAAAAAAAATTAATTTTCTTATAATTTTTAAATTTTTTTTAATTTTTTTAAATTTTCTTATAATTTTTTTTAATCCTTAAAATTTTTTTTAAATTTTTTTAAAAATTTTATAAAATTTTTTTAAATTTTT
>NW_027487830.1:0-12677 GCF_050908995.1 Andrena cerasifolii | reverse complement strand
TAAACGGTAAAACGAGTAAAACGAGTAAAACGAGTAAAACGAGTAAAACGAGTAAAACGAGTAAAACGAGTAAAACGAGTAAAACGAGTAAAACGAGTAAAACGAGTAAAACGAGTAAAACGAGTAAAACGAGTAAAACGAGTAAAACGAGTAAAACGAGTAAAACGAGTAAAACGAGTAAAACGAGTAAAACGAGTAAAACGAGTAAAACGAGTAAAACGAGTAAAACGAGGTAAAACGAGTAAAACGAGTAAAACGAGTAAAACGAGTAAAACGAGTAAAACGAGTAAAACGAGTAATACGACTAAAACTAGTAAAACTAGTAAAACTAGTAAAACTAGTAAAACTAGTAAAACTAGTAAAACTAGTAAAACTAGTAAAACTAGTAAAACGAGTAAAACGAGTAAAACGAGTAAAACGAGTAAAACGAGTAAAACGAGTAAAACGAGTAAAACGAGTAAAACGAGTAAAACGAGTAAAACGAGTAAAACGAGTAAAACGAGTAAAACGAGTAAAACGAGTAAAACGAGTAAAACGAGTAAAACGAGTAAAACGAGTAAAACTAGTAAAACTAGTAAAACGAGTAAAACGAGTAAAACGAGTAAAACGAGTAAAACGAGTAAAACGAGTAAAACGAGTAAAACGAGTAAAACGAGTAAAACGAGTAAAACTAGTAAAACTAGTAAAACTAGTAAAACTAGTAAAACTAGTAAAACTAGTAAAACTAGTAAAACGAGTAAAACGAGTAAAACGAGTAAAACGAGTAAAACGAGTAAAACGACTAAAACGAGTAAAACGAGTAAAACGAGTAAAACGAGTAAAACTAGTAAAACTAGTAAAACGAGTAAAACGAGTAAAACGAGTAAAACGAGTAAAACGAGTAAAACGAGTAAAACGAGTAAAACGAGTAAAACGAGTAAACCGAGTAAAACGAGTAAAACGAGTAAAACGAGTAAAACTAGTAAAACTAGTAAAACTAGTAAAACTAGTAAAACTAGTAAAACGAGTAAAACGAGTAAAACGAGTAAAACGAGTAAAACGAGTAAAACGAGTAAAACGACTAAAACGAGTAAAACGAGTAAAACGAGTAAAACGAGTAAAACGAGTAAAACGAGTAAAACGAGTAAAACGAGTAAAACTAGTAAAACTAGTAAAACTAGTAAAACTAGTAAAACTAGTAAAACTAGTAAAACTAGTAAAACTAGTAAAACGAGTAAAACTAGTAAAACGAGTAAAACGAGTAAAACGAGTAAAACGAGTAAAACGAGTAATTCGAGTAAAACGAGTAAAACGAGTAAAACTAGTAAAACTAGTAAAACTAGTAAAACTAGTAAAACTAGTAAAACGAGTAAAACGAGTAAAACGAGTAAAACGAGTAAAACGAGTAAAACGAGTAAAACGAGTAATACGAGTAAAACTAGTAAAACTAGTAAAACTAGTAAAACTAGTAAAACTAGTAAAACGAGTAAAACGAGTAATTCGAGTAAAACGAGTAAAACGAGTAAAACTAGTAAAACTAGTAAAACTAGTAAAACTAGTAAAACTAGTAAAACTAGTAAAACTAGTAAAACTAGTAAAACTAGTGAAACTAGTGAAACTAGTAAAACTAGTAAAACTAGTAAAACTAGTAAAACTAGTAAAACTAGTAAAACTAGTAAAACTAGTGAAACTAGTGAAACTAGTGAAACTAGTAAAACTAGTAAAACTAGTAAAACTAGTAAAACTAGTAAAACTAGTAAAACTAGTAAAACTAGTAAAACGAGTAAAACGAGTAAAACGAGTAAAACGAGTAAAACGAGTAAAACGAGTAATACGAGTAAAACGAGTAAAACGAGTAATACGAGTAAAACGAGTAAAACGAGTAAAACGAGTAAAACTAGTAAAACTAGTAAAACTAGTAAAACTAGTAAAACTAGTAAAACTAGTAAAACGAGTAAAACGAGTAAAACGAGTAAAACGAGTAAAACGAGTAATTCGAGTAAAACGAGTAAAACGAGTAATTCGAGTAAAACGAGTAAAACGAGTAAAACTAGTAAAACTAGTAAAACTAGTAAAACTAGTAAAACGAGTAAAACGAGTAAAACGAGTAAAACGAGTAAAACGAGTAAAACGAGTAATACGAGTAAAACGACTAAAACGACTAAAACTAGTAAAACTAGTAAAACTAGTAAAACGAGTAAAACGAGTAAAACGAGTAAAACGAGTAAAACGAGTAAAACGAGTAAAACGAGTAAAACGAGTAAAACGAGTAAAACGAGTAAAACGAGTAAAACGAGTAAAACGAGTAAAACGAGTAAAACGAGCAAAACGAGCAAAACTAGTAAAACGAGCAAAACGAGTAAAACGAGTAAAACGAGTAAAACGAGTAAAACGAGTAAAACGAGTAAAACGAGTAAAACGAGTAAAACGAGTAAAACTAGTAAAACTAGTAATTCGAGTAAAACGAGTAAAACGAGTAAAACTAGTAAAACTAGTAAAACTAGTAAAACTAGTAAAACGAGTAAAACGAGTAAAACGAGTAAAACGAGTAATACGAGTAAAACGACTAAAACGACTAAAACTAGTAAAACTAGTAAAACTAGTAAAACGAGTAAAACGAGTAAAACGAGTAAAACGAGTAAAACGAGTAAAACGAGTAAAACGAGTAAAACGAGTAAAACGAGTAAAACGAGTAAAACGAGTAAAACGAGTAAAACGAGTAAAACGAGTAAAACGAGTAAAACGAGTAAAACGAGTAAAACGAGTAAAACGAGCAAAACGAGCAAAACTAGTAAAACGAGCAAAACGAGTAAAACGAGTAAAACGAGTAAAACGAGTAAAACGAGTAAAACGAGTAAAACGAGTAAAACGAGTAAAACGAGTAAAACGAGTAAAACGAGTAAAACTAGTAAAACTAGTAAAACTAGTAAAACTAGTAAAACGAGTAAAACGAGTAAAACGAGTAAAACGAGTAATTCGAGTAAAACGAGTAAAACGAGTAAAACTAGTAAAACTAGTAAAACTAGTAAAACTAGTAAAACTAGTAAAACTAGTGAAACTAGTGAAACTAGTAAAACTAGTAAAACTAGTAAAACTAGTAAAACTAGTGAAACTAGTGAAACTAGTGAAACTAGTGAAACTAGTGAAACTAGTAAAACTAGTAAAACTAGTAAAACTAGTAAAACTAGTAAAACGAGTAAAACGAGTAAAACGAGTAAAACGAGTAAAACGAGTAAAACGAGTAAAACGAGTAAAACGAGTAAAACGAGTAAAACTAGTAAAACTAGTAAAACTAGTAAAACGAGTAAAACGAGTAAAACGAGTAAAACGAGTAAAACGAGTAAAACGAGTAAAACGAGTAAAACTAGTAAAACTAGTAAAACTAGTAAAACTAGTAAAACTAGTAAAACTAGTAAAACGAGTAAAACGAGTAAAACGAGTAAAACGAGTAAAACGAGTAAAACGAGTAAAACGACTAAAACGAGTAAAACGAGTAAAACGAGTAAAACGAGTAAAACGAGTAAAACGAGTAAAACGAGTAAAACGAGTAAAACGAGTAAAACTAGTAAAACTAGTAAAACTAGTAAAACTAGTAAAACGAGTAAAACGAGTAAAACGAGTAAAACGAGTAAAACGAGTAAAACGAGTAAAACGAGTAATTCGAGTAAAACGAGTAAAACGAGTAAAACTAGTAAAACTAGTAAAACTAGTAAAACTAGTAAAACTAGTAAAACTAGTAAAACGAGTAAAACGAGTAAAACGAGTAAAACGAGTAAAACGAGTAAAACGACTAAAACGACTAAAACTAGTAAAACGAGTAAAACGAGTAAAACGAGTAAAACGAGTAAAACGAGTAAAACGAGTAAAACGAGTAAAACGAGTAAAACGAGTAAAACGAGTAAAACGAGTAAAACGAGTAAAACGAGCAAAACGAGCAAAACGAGCAAAACTAGTAAAACGAGCAAAACTAGTAAAACGAGCAAAACGAGTAAAACGAGCAAAGCGAGTAAAACGAGCAAAACGAGTAAAACGAGGAAAACGAGTAAAACGAGTAAAACGAGTAAAACGAGTAAAACGAGTAAAACGAGTAAAACGAGTAAAACGAGTAAAACGAGTAAAACGAGTAAAACGAGTAAAACGAGTAAAACGAGTAAAACGAGTAAAACGAGTAAAACTAGTAAAACTAGTAAAACTAGTAAAACGAGTAAAACGAGTAAAACGAGTAAAACGAGTAAAACGAGTAAAACGAGTAAAACGAGTAAAACGAGCAAAACTAGTAAAACGAGTAAAACGAGTAAAACGAGTAAAACGAGTAAAACGAGTAAAACGAGTAAAACGAGTAAAACGAGTAAAACGAGTAAAACGAGTAAAACGAGTAAAACGAGCAAAACTAGTAAAACGAGTAAAACGAGTAAAACGAGTAAAACGAGTAAAACGAGTAAAACGAGTAAAACGAGTAAAACGAGTAAAACGAGTAAAACGAGTAAAACGAGTAAAACGAGTAAAACGAGTAAAACGAGTAAAACGAGTAAAACGAGTAAAACGAGTAAAACGAGTAAAACGAGTAAAACGAGTAAAACGAGTAAAACGAGTAAAACGAGTAAAACGAGTAAAACGAGTAAAACGAGTAAAACGAGTAAAACGAGTAAAACGAGTAAAACGAGTAAAACGAGTAAAACGAGTAAAACGAGTAAAACGAGTAAAACGAGTAAAACGAGTAAAACGAGTAAAACGAGTAAAACGAGTAAAACGAGTAAAACGAGTAAAACGAGTAAAACGAGTAAAACGAGTAAAACGAGTAAAACGAGTAAAACGAGTAAAACGAGTAAAACGAGTAAAACGAGTAATACGACTAAAACTAGTAAAACTAGTAAAACTAGTAAAACTAGTAAAACTAGTAAAACTAGTAAAACTAGTAAAACTAGTAAAACTAGTAAAACTAGTAAAACTAGTAAAACGAGTAAAACGAGTAAAACGAGTAAAACGAGTAAAACGAGTAAAACGAGTAAAACGAGTAAAACGAGTAAAACGAGTAAAACGAGTAAAACGAGTAAAACGAGTAAAACGAGTAAAACGAGTAAAACGAGTAAAACGAGTAAAACGAGTAAAACTAGTAAAACTAGTAAAACGAGTAAAACGAGTAAAACGAGTAAAACGAGTAAAACGAGTAAAACGAGTAAAACGAGTAAAACGAGTAAAACGAGTAAAACGAGTAAAACTAGTAAAACTAGTAAAACTAGTAAAACTAGTAAAACTAGTAAAACTAGTAAAACTAGTAAAACGAGTAAAACGAGTAAAACGAGTAAAACGAGTAAAACGAGTAAAACGACTAAAACGAGTAAAACGAGTAAAACGAGTAAAACGAGTAAAACGAGTAAAACGAGTAAAACTAGTAAAACTAGTAAAACTAGTAAAACTAGTAAAACTAGTAAAACTAGTAAAACTAGTAAAACTAGTAAAACTAGTAAAACGAGTAAAACGAGTAAAACGAGTAAAACGAGTAAAACGAGTAAAACGAGTAATTCGAGTAAAACGAGTAAAACGAGTAAAACTAGTAAAACTAGTAAAACTAGTAAAACTAGTAAAACGAGTAAAACGAGTAAAACGAGTAAAACGAGTAAAACGAGTAAAACGAGTAAAACGAGTAAAACGAGTAAAACGAGTAAAACGAGTAAAACGAGTAAAACTAGTAAAACTAGTAAAACTAGTAAAACTAGTAAAACTAGTAAAACTAGTAAAACGAGTAAAACGAGTAATTCGAGTAAAACGAGTAAAACGAGTAAAACTAGTAAAACTAGTAAAACTAGTAAAACTAGTAAAACTAGTAAAACTAGTAAAACTAGTAAAACTAGTAAAACTAGTGAAACTAGTGAAACTAGTAAAACTAGTAAAACTAGTAAAACTAGTAAAACTAGTAAAACTAGTAAAACTAGTGAAACTAGTGAAACTAGTGAAACTAGTGAAACTAGTGAAACTAGTGAAACTAGTAAAACTAGTAAAACTAGTAAAACTAGTAAAACTAGTAAAACGAGTAAAACGAGTAAAACGAGTAAAACGAGTAAAACGAGTAAAACGAGTAAAACGAGTAAAACGAGTAAAACGAGTAAAACGAGTAAAACGAGTAATACGACTAAAACTAGTAAAACTAGTAAAACTAGTAAAACTAGTAAAACTAGTAAAACTAGTAAAACTAGTAAAACGAGTAAAACGAGTAAAACGAGTAAAACGAGTAAAACGAGTAAAACGAGTAAAACGAGTAAAACGAGTAAAACGAGTAAAACGAGTAAAACGAGTAAAACGAGTAAAACGAGTAAAACGAGTAAAACGAGTAAAACGAGTAAAACGAGTAAAACGAGTAAAACGAGTAAAACGAGTAAAACGAGTAAAACGAGTAAAACTAGTAAAACTAGTAAAACGAGTAAAACGAGTAAAACGAGTAAAACGAGTAAAACGAGTAAAACGAGTAAAACGAGTAAAACGAGTAAAACGAGTAAAACGAGTAAAACGAGTAAAACTAGTAAAACTAGTAAAACTAGTAAAACTAGTAAAACTAGTAAAACTAGTAAAACTAGTAAAACGAGTAAAACGAGTAAAACGAGTAAAACGAGTAAAACGAGTAAAACGACTAAAACGAGTAAAACGAGTAAAACGAGTAAAACGAGTAAAACGAGTAAAACGAGTAAAACTAGTAAAACTAGTAAAACTAGTAAAACTAGTAAAACTAGTAAAACTAGTAAAACTAGTAAAACTAGTAAAACTAGTAAAACGAGTAAAACGAGTAAAACGAGTAAAACGAGTAAAACGAGTAAAACGAGTAATTCGAGTAAAACGAGGTAAAACGAGTAAAACTAGTAAAACTAGTAAAACTAGTAAAACTAGTAAAACGAGTAAAACGAGTAAAACGAGTAAAACGAGTAAAACGAGTAAAACGAGTAAAACGAGTAAAACGAGTAAAACTAGTAAAACTAGTAAAACTAGTAAAACTAGTAAAACTAGTAAAACGAGTAAAACGAGTAATTCGAGTAAAACGAGTAAAACGAGTAAAACTAGTAAAACTAGTAAAACTAGTAAAACTAGTAAAACTAGTAAAACTAGTAAAACTAGTAAAACTAGTAAAACTAGTGAAACTAGTGAAACTAGTAAAACTAGTAAAACTAGTAAAACTAGTAAAACTAGTAAAACTAGTAAAACTAGTGAAACTAGTGAAACTAGTGAAACTAGTGAAACTAGTGAAACTAGTGAAACTAGTAAAACTAGTAAAACTAGTAAAACTAGTAAAACTAGTAAAACTAGTAAAACGAGTAAAACGAGTAAAACGAGTAAAACGAGTAAAACGAGTAAAACGAGTAATACGAGTAAAACGAGTAAAACGAGTAATACGAGTAAAACGAGTAAAACGAGTAAAACGAGTAAAACTAGTAAAACTAGTAAAACTAGTAAAACTAGTAAAACTAGTAAAACGAGTAAAACGAGTAAAACGAGTAAAACGAGTAAAACGAGTAATTCGAGTAAAACGAGTAAAACGAGTAATTCGAGTAAAACGAGTAAAACGAGTAAAACTAGTAAAACTAGTAAAACTAGTAAAACTAGTAAAACGAGTAAAACGAGTAAAACGAGTAAAACGAGTAAAACGAGTAATACGAGTAAAACGACTAAAACGACTAAAACTAGTAAAACTAGTAAAACTAGTAAAACGAGTAAAACGAGTAAAACGAGTAAAACGAGTAAAACGAGTAAAACGAGTAAAACGAGTAAAACGAGTAAAACGAGTAAAACGAGTAAAACGAGTAAAACGAGTAAAACGAGTAAAACGAGTAAAACGAGTAAAACGAGTAAAACGAGCAAAACGAGCAAAACTAGTAAAACGAGCAAAACGAGTAAAACGAGTAAAACGAGTAAAACGAGTAAAACGAGTAAAAGGAGTAAAACGAGTAAAACGAGTAAAACGAGTAAAACGAGTAAAACGAGTAAAACTAGTAAAACTAGTAAAACTAGTAAAACTAGTAAAACGAGTAAAACGAGTAAAACGAGTAAAACGAGTAATTCGAGTAAAACGAGTAAAACGAGTAAAACTAGTAAAACTAGTAAAACTAGTAAAACTAGTAAAACTAGTAAAACTAGTGAAACTAGTGAAACTAGTAAAACTAGTAAAACTAGTAAAACTAGTAAAACTAGTGAAACTAGTGAAACTAGTGAAACTAGTGAAACTAGTAAAACTAGTAAAACTAGTAAAACTAGTAAAACTAGTAAAACGAGTAAAACGAGTAAAACGAGTAAAACGAGTAAAACGAGTAAAACGAGTAAAACGAGTAAAACGAGTAAAACGAGTAAAACGAGTAAAACGAGTAAAACGAGTAAAACGAGTAAAACGAGTAAAACGAGTAAAACTAGTAAAACTAGTAAAACGAGCAAAACGAGCAAAACGAGCAAAACGAGCAAAACTAGTAAAACGAGCAAAACGAGTGAACGAGCAAAACGAGTAAAACGAGTAAAACGAGCAAAACGAGTAAAACGAGTAAAACGAGTAAAACGAGTAAAACGAGTAAAACGAGTAAAACGAGTAAAACGAGTAAAACGAGTAAAACGAGTAAAACGAGTAAAACGAGTAAAACGAGTAAAACGAGTAAAACGAGTAAAACGAGTAAAACGAGTAAAACGAGTAAAACGAGTAAAACGAGTAAAACGAGTAAAACGAGTAAAACGAGTAAAACGAGTAAAACGAGTAAAACGAGTAAAACGAGTAAAACGAGTAAAACGAGTAAAACGAGTAAAACGAGTAAAACGAGTAAAACGAGTAAAACGAGTAAAACGAGTAAAACGAGTAAAACGAGTAAAACGAGTAAAACGAGTAAAACGAGTAAAACGAGTAAAACGAGTAAAACGAGTAAAACGAGTAAAACGAGTAAAACGAGTAAAACGAGTAAAACGAGTAAAACGAGTAAAACGAGTAAAACGAGTAAAACGAGTAAAACGAGTAAAACGAGTAAAACGAGTAAAACGAGTAAAACGAGTAAACGAGTAAAACGAGTAAAACGAGTAAAACGAGTAAAACGAGTAAAACGAGTAAAACGAGTAAAACGAGTAAAACGAGTAAAACGAGTAATACGAGTAAAACGACTAAAACTAGTAAAACTAGTAAAACTAGTAAAACGAGTAAAACTAGTAAAACGAGTAAAACGAGTAAAACGAGTAAAACGAGTAAAACGAGTAAAACGAGTAAAACGAGTAAAACGAGTAAAACGAGTAAAACGAGTAAAACGAGTAAAACGAGTAAAACGAGTAAAACGAGTAAAACGAGTAAAACGAGTAAAACGAGTAAAACGAGTAAAACGAGTAAAACGAGTAAAACGAGTAAAACGAGTAAAACGAGTAAAACGAGTAAAACGAGTAAAACGAGCAAAACGAGCAAAACTAGTAAAACGAGCAAAACGAGTAAAACGAGTAAAACGAGTAAAACGAGTAAAACGAGTAAAACGAGTAAAACGAGTAAAACGAGTAAAACGAGTAAAACGAGTAAAACGAGTAAAACGAGTAAAACGAGTAAAACGAGTAAAACGAGTAAAACTAGTAAAACTAGTAAAACTAGTAAAACTAGTAAAACGAGTAAAACGAGTAAAACGAGTAAAACGAGTAAAACGAGTAAAACGAGTAAAACGAGTAAAACGAGTAAAACGAGTAAAACGAGTAAAACGAGTAAAACGAGTAAAACGAGTAAAACGAGTAAAACGAGTAAAACGAGTAAAACGAGTAAAACGAGTAAAACGAGTAAAACGAGTAAAACGAGTAAAACGAGTAACACGAGTAAAACGAGTAAAACGAGTAAAACGAGTAAAACGAGTAAAACGAGTAAAACGAGTAAAACGAGTAAAACGAGTAAAACGAGTAAAACGAGTAAAACGAGTAATACGAGTAATACGAGTAAAACGAGTAAAACGACTAAAACGACTAAAACTAGTAAAACTAGTAAAACTAGTATAACTAGTAAAACTAGTAAAACTAGTAAAACGAGTAAAACGAGTAAAACGAGTAAAACGAGTAAAACGAGTAAAACGAGTAAAACGAGTAAAACGAGTAAAACGAGTAAAACGAGTAAAACGAGTAAAACGAGTAAAACGAGTAAAACGAGTAAAACGAGTAAAACGAGTAAAACGAGTAAAACGAGTAAAACGAGTAAAACGAGCAAAACGAGCAAAACTAGTAAAACGAGCAAAACGAGTAAAACGAGTAAAACGAGTAAAACGAGTAAAACGAGTAAAACGAGTAAAACGAGTAAAACGAGTAAAACGAGTAAAACGAGTAAAACGAGTAAAACGAGTAAAACGAGTAAAACTAGTAAAACTAGTAAAACTAGTAAAACTAGTAAAACGAGTAAAACGTGTAAAACGAGTAAAACGAGTAAAACGAGTAAAACGAGTAATTCGAGTAAAACGAGTAAAACGAGTAAAACTAGTAAAACTAGTAAAACTAGTAAAACTAGTAAAACTAGTAAAACTAGTAAAACTAGTAAAACTAGTAAAACTAGTAAAACTAGTAAAACTAGTGAAGCTAGTGAAACTAGTAAAACTAGTAAAACTAGTAAAACTAGTAAAACTAGTAAAACTAGTGAAACTAGTGAAACTAGTGAAACTAGTGAAACTAGTAAAACTAGTAAAACTAGTAAAAAACTAGTAAAACTAGTAAAACTAGTAAAACGAGTAAAACGAGTAAAACGAGTAAAACGAGTAAAACGAGTAAAACGAGTAAAACGAGTAAAACGAGTAAAACGAGTAAAACGAGTAAAACGAGTAAAACGAGTAATACGAGTAAAACGAGTAAAACGAGTAATACGAGTAAAACGAGTAAAACGAGTAAAACGAGTAAAACGAGTAAACTAGTAAAACTAGTAAAACTAGTAAAACTAGTAAAACTAGTAAAACGAGTAAAACGAGTAAAACGAGTAAAACGAGTAAAACGAGTAAAACGAGTAATTCGAGTAAAACGAGTAAAACGAGTAAAACTAGTAAAACTAGTAAAACTAGTAAAACTAGTAAAACGAGTAAAACGAGTAAAACGAGTAAAACGAGTAAAACGAGTAATACGAGTAAAACGAGTAAAACGAGTAAAACGAGTAAAACGAGTAAAACGAGTAAAACTAGTAAAACTAGTAAAACTAGTAAAACTAGTAAAACTAGTAAAACGAGTAAAACGAGTAAAACGAGTAAAACGAGTAATTCGAGTAAAACGAGTAAAACGAGTAAAACTAGTAAAACTAGTAAAACTAGTAAAACTAGTAAAACTAGTGAAACTAGTGAAACTAGTGAAACTAGTAAAACTAGTAAAACTAGTGAAACTAGTGAAACTAGTGAAACTAGTGAAACTAGTAAAACTAGTAAAACTAGTAAAACTAGTAAAACTAGTAAAACTAGTAAAACGAGTAAAACGAGTAAAACGAGTAAAACGAGTAAAACGAGTAAAACGAGTAAAACGAGTAAAACGAGTAAAACTAGTAAAACTAGTAAAACTAGTAAAACGAGTAAAACGAGTAAAACGAGTAAAACGAGTAAAACGAGTAAAACGAGTAAAACGAGTAAAACGAGTAAAACGAGTAAAACTAGTAAAACTAGTAAAACTAGTAAAACTAGTAAAACTAGTAAAACGAGTAAAACGAGTAAAACGAGTAAAACGAGTAAAACGAGTAAAACGAGTAAAACGAGTAAAACGAGTAAAACGACTAAAACGAGTAAAACGAGTAAAACGAGTAAAACGAGTAAAACGAGTAAAACGAGTAAAACTAGTAAAACTAGTAAAACGAGTAAAACGAGTAAAACGAGTAATTCGAGTAAAACGAGTAAAACTAGTAAAACTAGTAAAACTAGTAAAACTAGTAAAACTAGTAAAACTAGTAAAACTAGTAAAACGAGTAAAACGAGTAAAACGAGTAAAACGAGTAATTCGAGTAAAACGAGTAAAACTAGTAAAACTAGTAAAACTAGTAAAACTAGTAAAACTAGTAAAACTAGTAAAACTAGTAAAACGAGTAAAACGAGTAATACGAGTAAAACGACTAAAACGACTAAAACGACTAAAACTAGTAAAACTAGTAAAACTAGTAAAACGAGTAAAACGAGTAAAACGAGTAAAGCGAGTAAAACGAGTAAAACGAGTAAAACGAGTAAAACGAGTAAAACGAGTAAAACGAGTAAAACGAGTAAAACGAGTAAAACGAGTAAAACGAGTAAAACGAGTAAAACGAGTAAAACGAGTAAAACGAGTAAAACGAGTAAAACGAGTAAAACGAGTAAAACGAGTAAAACGAGTAAAACGAGTAAAACGAGTAAAACGAGTAAAACGAGCAAAACGAGCAAAACGAGCAAAACTAGTAAAACGAGCAAAACGAGTAAAACGAGCAAAACGAGTAAAACGAGTAAAACGAGGAAAACGAGGAAAACGAGCAAAACGAGCAAAACTAGTAAAACTAGTAAAACTAGTAAAACTAGTAAAACTAGTAAAACGAGTAAAACGAGTAAAACGAGTAAAACGAGTAAAACGAGTAAAACGAGTAAAACGAGTAAAACGAGTAAAACGAGCAAAACGAGCAAAACTAGTAAAACGAGTAAAACGAGTAAAACGAGTAAAACGAGGAAAACGAGTAAAACGAGTAAAACGAGTAAAACGAGTAAAACGAGTAAAACGAGTAAAACGAGTAAAACGAGTAAAAC
>NW_027487829.1:0-12679 GCF_050908995.1 Andrena cerasifolii | reverse complement strand
TTTTAATTTCTTTATATATTTTTTTTTAAATTTAAAAAAAAATTTATTTTTTTTTAATTTTTCTCCACTTTAATTTTTATTTTTTTTTAATTTTCTTAACTTTAATTTTTTTTTAAATTTAAAATTTTTAATTTTTTTTAAAATTGTAATTATTTTATTTCAAAAAATGTTTTTATTAAATTTTTATTTTTCTTTTATTTTATTTTTTTTAAATTTTTTCAAACTTTTAAAATTTTTTTTTAATTTTCTTATAATTTTTTTATTTTTTTTTAAATTTTTAAAAATTTTTTTTAATTTTCTTATAATTTTTTTTAAAATTTTTTCTTATTTTTTTTTAAATTTTCTTATTTTTTTTAAAAATTTTTGTTAATTTTTTAACAAAATTTTTAAAAAAAATTTTTTATTTTTTTAACTTTTTTTTTATTTTTTAAAATTTTTTTTCATTTTTTTTCATTTTTTTTAATTTTTTTAAAAATTTTGATTATTTTTTTTAAATTTTTACAAAAAATCTTTAATTTTTTATATATTTTTTTTAAATTTTTAAAAAAAAATTTAAATTTTTTTTTAAAAAATTTGTTTTAATTTTTTAACAAAATTTTTTTAAAATTTTTTATTTTTTTTTAATTTTAATTTTTTTTTCATTTTCTTATAATTTTTTTATTATTCTTTAAATTTTTTAAAATTTTTTTAAAATTTTTTTAATCTTTTTTTAAAATTTGTTTAATTTTTTAACAAATTTTTTTTTTTAATTTTAAATTTTTTTTTAATTTTCTTATAATTTTTTTATTTTTTTAAATTTTTTTAAAATTTTATTTAATTTTTTTTAAAAAATTTGTTTTAATTTTTTAACAAAATTTTTAAAATTTTTTTTATTTTTTTAAATTTTTTTTCTATATTTTTTAATTTTTTTTATTTTTTTAAATTTTTTTCATTTTTTAAAATTTTTTTTTAAATTTTTTAAAAATTTTGTTTTAATTTTTTAACAAAATTTTTTAATTTTTTTTTATTTTTTATAAATATTTTTCATTTTTTAAATTTTTTTTTTAATTTTTTAAAAAATTTTGTTTATTTTTTTTAATTTTTTTAAAAAAACTTTTTAATTTTTTTTATTTTTTTTTAATTTTTATTTTTTTTAATTTTCTTACAATTTTTTTATTTTTTTTAAATTTTTTAAAATTTTTTTTAATATTTTTAAATTTTTTTTTTAAAAATTTGTTTTAATTTTTTAACAATTTCTTTTAAAAAAAATTTATTTATGTTTTTTAAATTTTTTTCTACATTTTTTAATTTCTTCTTTTTTAAATTTTTTTTAAATTTTTAAATTTTTTTTAATTTTCTTATAATTTTTTTATTTTTTTTAATTTTTTAAAATTTTTAAAAAAATTTTTTAATTTTTTTTTAAAAAATTTGTTTTAATTTTTTTTTAAAAAATTTGTTTTAATTTTTTAACAATTTTTTTAAAAAAAATTTTATTTATGCTTTTAAAATTTTTTTCTTATTTTTTTTAATTTTTCTTAATTTTTTTGTCACGTCCCGGGTGAGGTCTTTTGGGAACGATGACATTAGGAAAGGAGAAAGACAGGCGCGAATCTAAAATCCAGCACTCTGAGATTTTTGGGGGAAGACCAGGCGCGAATATTAAATCCGTCACACTGAGGGTTTGGAAGGAACTTAGGCGCGAATATTGAATCCGTCACACTGAGGGTTTGGAAGGAGAGGAACGTCAGGCGCGAATCTTGAATCCAGCACACTGAGGGTTTTGAAGGAGAGGAACGTCAGGCGCGAATCTTGAATCCAGCACACTGAGGATTTTGAAGGAGAGGAACGTCAGGCGCGAATCTTGAATCCAGCACACTGAGGATTTTGAAGGAATTCAGGCGCGAATCTATAATCCAGCACACTAGTCGACCAGGGAAGTTTAAAGGCTAGAGCGTATTTGGGGAACACCCGTTAGCACTTTGTTTTGGTTTACGTAATATCAGATTTACCGTTGCATAGGCACAAAAAGTTTCCTCGTAATATTTCTTGAGAAATTCGTCTATACGTGCAGCTATGCAAGGGAATGTTAGTAAACACTGTCACTGTTCTCTAGTTCGCGATCCGCGATCAGCTGTTTCGCCGACTCGTTGGTTTGTATCTTAGTACGTTCGTAACTAATGGTTGAACACAAATAACTTGAAGCAAGATTTTTACCAAAGCGATTTATTAACTTCGTTAATCGGTTATTATAATCGTGCGAGGGGGCTTTTAGCATTGGCACAATATTTGTAATATGGTTATAACATTTAATATATATATATGGACATGAGATACAATATAAGTCGTTTAATAATGATCGTTAATAATAATAATATGATAAGATTGCGATAAGCAGTTATAAACAAAATAATAGAATAGTAAGATTGCGATAAGCAGTTATAAATGAAATAATAGAATTGTAAGATTGCGATAAGCAGTTATAAACGAAATAATTGAATAGTAAGATTGCGATAAGCAGTTATAAATGAAATAATAGAATTGTAAGATTGCGATAAGCAGTTATAAACGAATGGTTGAATAGTATGGTATGGTGGTGATATGCACAATAATATTAAGTAATATAAATGGCTTACGGTGATAGTCGAACACTGAGTTTAATATTAACACTTTAAAGATATACTTTTCAAGTAAGCCTTCTACCGAAGAGATTTCTGTCGAAGAAAGAGCACTCGGCCTGTCAGGACCTCATATTTATGTACTTTCACAGGAGTATTGTGGGGTACGCGCGGTAAAGACCTTGACACATTTCGGTTTAAGACGCAGTAGGACTTCCGGGGTTTTTACAAACGGTACGTCTATTAATAGACGTATTTATGTCACGTACGCCAAATATACGTCGCAATTAGGTTTCTGGGGTTTTTATGACTGCGAAAAGAGATACTCAACTCATCGAATGGATTTCGGGTGTTTTACGGGAAAGGGGTTATTAGAGTGGCTTGGACTTCATGAGTCGTAAAGAGGGGGTTGAGACTTGGTCTCGATTTAAGAGGGATTTGTAATGAGGGACTTGTTTGAATTTGTTTTTGGAGGGAATGATTCGTGCCTTGTAAGACGAATAGGCGAAGAGGGTTTTGAAACGATCATCTCGTGATGGGGACCGCTAAGGTACATCAGCGAGGTGGAGGTTTGTATTGATCATCCTGTGTTGTTGACCGCTAAGGTGCAACATCAAGGTGATCGGTGATTGAGGAGATGGGGTAGGAGTTGAGTTTGATAGACTTTAGTGGAGTGATTTTGAGGTTTACTAGTGGAATTGGGAATAGGAAACGCGCGAAAAATCGTGGGACGTTACATTTTAAAATTTTTTTATTTTTTTATTAATTTCTTTAATATTTTTTTTAATTTTTTATTTTTTTTAAATTTTTAATTTTTTTTAAATTTTCTTGTAATTTTTTTATTTTTTTTTTAATTTTTAAAAATTTTTTGTTTTTTTTTTAAATTTTTATGTTTTTATTAATTTTTTTTAATAATTTTAAATTTTTTTTAAGTTTTTTAAAAAAAAATTTTATCTTTTTTTTTAATTTTTAATTTTTTTTAATTTTCTTATAATTTTTTTATTTTTTTTTAATTTTTAAATTTTTTTTTAATTTTCTTATAATCTTTTTTTTATTTTTTAAAATTTTTTAAAATTTTTTTAAAATTTTTTTAAAATTTTTTTAAAAATTTTGTTTATATTTTAAAAAATTTTATTTGTTTATTTTAATTATTTTTTATTTTTCTTTTAATTTTTGTATATTTTTTTAATAAAATTTTTTTTTGTATTTTAAAATTTTTTTATTTTAATTTCTTTATATATTTTTTTTTAAATTTAAAAAAAAATTTTTTTTTTTAATTTTTCTCCACTTTAATTTTTATTTTTTTTAATTTTCTTAACTTTAATTTTTTTTAAATTTAAATTTTTTAATTTTTTTTAAAATTATAATTATTTTATTTCAAAAAATGTTTTTTTTAAATTTTTATTTTTCTTTTATTTTAATTTTTTTAAATTTTTTCAAACTTTTAAAATTTTTTTTTAATTTTCTTATAATTTTTTTATTTTTTTTAAATTTTTAAAAAATTTTTTTTATTTTTTTTGTTGGAGATAGAGCAACATGCATTGCGGACGCACCTGCAGTCGTGGAAACGCTGCCTTGCTGTCGACCGACAGCGCCCTCTGGTTCGATCAACTAACCATTCTGTCGCGACACGCGTGTACTGTGCGCTCCATCGTTTTACCTCTTGTATTGGAATTTCTAACATTATATACGTTTAAAGCTAACACGCGTACTTCTCTCCTCACCCGACCTGCCTAACTCTAACATTTTTAACTTTTTTTTTATTTTTTAAAATTTTTTTTCATTTTTTAGAATTTTTTTTAATTTTTTTAAAAATTTTGATTATTTTTTTTAATTTTTTACAAAAAATCTTTAATTTTTTATGTATTTTTTTTAAATTTTTAAAAAAAAATTTAAATTTTTTTTAAAAAATTTGTTTTAATTTTTTTAACAATTTTTTTAAAAAATTTTTATTTTTTTTAAATTTTTTTCTTATTTTTTATAATTTTTTTATTTTTTTTAAATTTTTAAAAAATTTTTTTTATTTTTTTAACTTTTTTTTTATTTTTTAAAATTTTTTTTCATTTTTTAGAATTTTTTTTAATTTTTTTAAAAATTTTGATTATTTTTTTAATTTTTTACAAAAAATCTTTAATTTTTTATGTATTTTTTTAAATTTTTAAAAAAAAATTTAAATTTTTTTTAAAAAATTTGTTTTAATTTTTTTAACAATTTTTTTAAAAAATTTTTATTTATGTTTTTAAATTTTTTTCTTATTTTTTATAATTTTTTTATTTTTTTTTAATTTTAAATTTTTTTTTAATTTTCTTATAATTTTTAACATTTTTTTTAATTTTTTTAAAAAAATTTGTTTTAATTTTTTAAAAAAAATTTGTTTTAATTTTTTAACAAAATTTTTTTAAAATTTTTTTTATTTTTTTTAATTTTAATTTTTTTTTCATTTTCTTATAATTTTTTTATTTTCTTTAAATTTTTTAAAATTTTTTTAAAATTTTTTAAATTTTTTTTTAAAAAATTTGTTTTAATTTTTTAACAAAATTATTTTTTTAATTTTAAATTTTTTTTTAATTTTCTTATAATTTTTTTATTTTTTTTAAATTTTTAAAAATTTTATTTAATTTTTTTTTAAAAATTTGTTTTAATTTTTTAACAAAAATTTTTAAATTTTTTATATTTTTTTTAATTTTTTTTCTATATTTTTTAATTTTTTTATTTTTTAAAATTTTTTTCATTTTTCAAATTTTTTTTTTAAATTTTTTAAAAATTTTGTTTTAATTTTTTAACAAAATTTTTTAATTTTTTTTTATTTTTTATAAATATTTTTCATTTTTTTAATTTTTTTTAATTTTTTAAAAAATTTTGTTTATTTTTTTTAATTTTCTTATAATTTTTTTATTTTTTTTAAATTTTTTAAAATTTTTTTTAATATTTTTAAATTTTTTTTACAAAATTTGTTTTAATTTTTTAACAATTTCTTTTAAAAAAAATTTATTTATGTTTTTTAAATTTTTTTCTACATTTTTTAATTTTTTCTTTTCTAAATTTTTTTTTAATTTAAATTTTTTTTAATTTTCTTATAATTTTTTAATTTTTTTTAAATTTTTTAAAATTTTATTTAATTTTTTTTAAAATTTGTTTTAATTTTTTTAACAAAATTTTTAAATTTTTTTTTATTTTTTTAAAATTTTTTTCTATATTTTTTAATTTTTTTTATTTTTTTTTTATTTTTAAAATTTTTTTTTAATTTTCTTATAATTTTTAACATTTTTTAAAATTTTTTTTAAAAAAATTTGTTTTAATTTTTTAAAAAAAAATTGTTTCAATTTTTTAACAAAACTTTTTTTAATTTTTTTTAATTTTAAATTTTTTTTTAATTTTCTTATAATTTTTTAATTTTTTTTAAATTTTTTTTAATTTTCTTATAATTTTTTTTTAATTTTTAAATTTTTTTTTAAAATTTAACAATTTTTTTTTTATTTTGTTTTAATTTTTTAACAATTTCTATTAAAAAAGTTTTATTTATGTTTTTAAAATTTTTTTCTTAACTTTTTTTTAATTTTTAAAATTTTTTTTTAATTTTCTTCTAATTTTTTTTTTAAATTTTCTTATTTTTTTTAAAAAATTTGTTTTAATTTTTTAACAAAATTTTAAAAATTTTTTTTATTTTTTTTAAATTTTTTTATTTTTTTTAAATTTTTTTCATTTTTTTTAAATTTTTTAAAAAAATTTTTAAATTTATTTTTTAAAATTTTTATTTGTTTATTTTTTTATTTTTCTTCTAAATTTCTGTATATTTTTTTTATTTAATTTTTTTTGTATTTAAATTTTTTATTTTTAATTTTCTAATAATTTTTATATTTTTTAAAAAATTAAAAAAAAATTAAAATTTTTTTTTATTTTTTAAAAAAATTTAAAAAAAATGAAAAGATTAAAAAATATAGAATTTTTTTTAAACAAAAAAATTTATAAAAATAAAAAAAAAATTGTAAAAAAATTAAAACATATTTTTTAAAAAAAAATTAAAAAAATTAAAAAAATATTTTTAAAAATTTAAAAAAAATAAAAAATTATAAGAAAATTAAAAAAAATTAAAAATTTAAAAAAAATTATAAGAAAATTAAAAAAAATTAAAAATTAAAAAAAAAAAAATTGAAAATTTTTTTTTTTAAAAATTAAAAAAAATAAACAAAATTTTTAAAAAAATTTAAAAAAATTTAAAAAATGAAAAAAATTTTAAAAATTAAAAAAATTAAAAAATTTAGAAAAAAATTAAAAAATTTTTTTTAAAATTTTGTTAAAAAATTAAAACAAATTAAAAAAAAAATTAAATAAAATTTTAAAAAATTAAAAAAAAAATTATAAGAAAATTAAAAAAAATTAAAATTAAAAAAAAAATAAAAAAAATTTGTTAAAAAATTAAAACAAATTTTTTAAAAAAAATTTTAAAAAATTTAAAAAAATTAAAAAAATTTTAAAAAAATAAAAAAATTATAAGAAAATTAAAAAAAAATTAAAATTAAAAAAAATAAAAAAATTTTTAAAAAAAATTTGTTAAAAAATTAAAAAAAAATTTTAAAAATTTTTTAAAAAATAAAAAAATTATAAGAAAATTAAAATGAAGAAATTTAAATAAAAAAAAAATTTAAGTAAAAGAAATATACAAAAATTTAGAAGAAAAATAAAAAAAATAAACAAATAAAAATTTAAAAAAAAATAAAACAAAATTTTTAAAAAATTTTTAAAAAAATTTAAAAAAATGAAAAAATTTAAAAAAATAAAAAAAATTTAAATATATGGTTAAAAAATTAAAGCAAAATTTTTAAAAAATTTTAAACAAATTTTAAAAAATGAAAAAAATTTTAAAAAATAAAAAAAAATAAAAAATATAGAAAAAAATTAAAAAAAAAATTTTAAATTTTGTTAAAAAATTAAAACAAATTTTAAAAAGAAAATTAAATAAAATTTTAAAAAATTTAAAAAAAATAAAAAAATTATAAGAAAATTAAAAAAAATTTAAAATTGAAAAAAAAAATTAAAAAAAAAATTGTTAAATAATTAAAACAAATTTTTTAAAAAAAAATTTTAAAAAATTTTAAAAAAAATTTTAAAAAATTAAAAAAAAATAAAAAAATTATAAGAAAATTAAAAAAAATTTAAAATTAAAAAAAAAATAAAAAAATTTTAAAAAATTTTGTTAACAAATTAAAACAAATTTTTTAAAAAAATTTTAAAAAATTAAAAAAAAATGATTAAAAAATTAAAAAAAATTTTAAAAATAAAAAAATTAAAAAATATATAAAAAAAATTTTAAAAAATAAAAAATTTAAAAGTAATTTTAAATATATTAAAAAATTTTTTAAAAAATTAAAAAAAATAAATAAAAAATAAAAAAATAAAAAAAAGCAAAAAAATTAAAAAAAATTAAAAAAATTAAGAAAAAATTTAAAAAACATAAATAAAATTTTTTAAAAGAAATTGTTAAAAAATTAAAACAAAATTTAAATTTTTTTTATTTTTTAAAAAAATTTTAAAAAATGAAAAGATTAAAAATATAGAATTTTTTTTAAAACAAAAAAATTTTATAAAAAATAAAAAAAATTTTGTTAAAAAATTAAAACAAAATTTTTAAAAAAACTTGAAAAAAAATTTTAAAAAATGAAAAAATTTTAAAAAATAAAAAAATTAAAAAATATAGAAAAAAATTTAAAAAAAAATTTTTAAATTTTGTTAAAAAAATAAAACAAATTTTTAAAAAAAAAATAAATAAAATTTTAAAAAATTTAAAAAAAATAACAAAATTATAAGAAAATTAAAAAAAAATTAAAATTGAAAAATAAAAATTAAAAAAAAAATTGTTAAAAAATTAAAACAAATTTTTTAAAAAAAAATTAAAAAAATTTAAAAAAAATTTTAAAAAATTTAGAAAAAAATAAAAAAATTATAAGAAAATTAAAAAAATTTAAAATTAAAAAAAAAATAAAAAAATTTTAAAAAATTTTGTTAAAAAATTAAAACAAATTTTTTAAAAAAAAATTTTAAAAAATTAAAAAAAAATGTTTAAAAAATTAAAAAAAATTTAAAAAATTAAAAAATTAAAAAATATAGAAAAAAATTTAAAAAAATAAAAAAAAAATTAAAAATTTTGTTAAAAAATTAAAACAAATTGTAAAAAAAAATAAATAAAATTTTAAAAAATTAAAAAAAAAAATTATAAGAAAATTAAAATAAAATTTAAAATTGAAAAAAAAAATTAAAAAAAAATTGTTAAAAAATTAAAACAAATTTTTTAAAAAAAAATTAAAAAAAATTTAAAAAAATTTTAAAAAATTTAGAAAAAAATAAAAAAATTATAAGAAAATTAAAAAAATTTAAAATTAAAAAAAAAATAAAAAAAATTTTAAAAAATTTTGTTAAAAAATTAAAACAAATTTTTAAAAAAAATTTTAAAAAATTAAAAAAAAATGTTTAAAAAATTAAAAAAAAATTAAAAAATGAAAAAATTAAAAAATATAGAAAAAAATTTAAAAAAATAAAAAAAAAATTAAAAATTTTGTTAAAAAATTAAAACAAATTGTAAAAAAAAATAAATAAAATTTTAAAAAATTAAAAAAAAAAATTATAAGAAAATTAAAATAAAATTTAAAATTGAAAAAAAAATTAAAAAAAAATTAAAAAATTTTAAAAAATTTAAAAAAAAAAAATTATAAGAAAATTAAAAAAAAATTAAAATTAAAAAAAAATAAAAATTTTTTAAAAAATTTAAAAAAAATAAGAAAATTAAAAAAAAATTTAAACTTGAAAAAAAAATTAAAAAAAATTGTTAAAAAATTAAAAAAAAAATTTAAAAAATAAATAAAAAAAAACAAAAAAATTAAAAAAAAATTAAAAAAATTAAGGAAAAAAATTAAGAAAAAATTTAAAAAACATAAATAAAATATTTTAAAAGAAATTGTTAAAAAATTAAAACAAGATTTAAATTTTTTTTTAAATTTTAAAAAAAAAATTAAAAAATGAAAAGATTAAAAAATATAGATTTTTTTTAAAAAAAAAAATTTTTATAAAATATAAAAAACTTTTTTTAAAAATTTTGTTAAAAAATTAAAACAATTTTAAAAAAAAAATAAAAAAATTAAAAAAAAATTTAAAAAATTAAGAAAAAAATTTAAAAAACATAAATAAAATTTTTTTAAAAGAAATTGTTAAAAAATTAAAACAAAATTTAAATTTTTTTTTATTTTTTAAAAAAATTTAAAAAAATTGAAAAGATTAAAAAATATAGATTTTTTTTAAAACAAAAAAATTTTATAAAAAATAAAAAAAATTTTGTTAAAAATTATAACAAAATTTTTAAAAAATTTAAAAAAAAATTTAAAAAAATGAAAAAAATTTTAAAATATAAAAAAATTAAAAAATATAGAAAAAAATTTAGAAAAAAATTTAAAATTTTGTTAAAAAATTAAAACAAATTTTTAAAAAAAAAGTTTTAAAAAATTTTAAAAAAATTTTAAAAAGTTAAAAAAAAATAAAAAAATTATAAGAAAATTAAAAAAAATTAGAATTAAAAAATTTTTTTTTAAAATTTTGTTAAAAAATTAAAACAAATTTTTTAAAAAAAATTTTAAAAAATTAAAAAAAAATGTTTAAAAAATTAAAAAATTTTTAAAAAATAAAAAAATTAAAAAATATAGAAAAAAATTTTTAAAAAAATTTAAAATTTTGTTAAAAAATTAAAACAAATTTTTTAAAAAAAAGTTTTAAAAAATTTTAAAAAAATTTTAAAAAGTTAAAAAAAAAATAAAAAAATTATAAGAAAATTAAAAAAAAATTAGAATTAAAAAAAATTTTTTAAATTTTGTCAAAAATTAATACAAATTTTTTAAAAAAAATTTTAAAAAATTAAAAAAAAATGTTTAAAAAATTAAAAAATTTTAAAAAATAAAAAAATTAAAAAATATAGAAAAAAATTTTTAAAAAATAAAGAAAATTTTTAAAATTTTGTTAAAAAATTAAAACAAATTTTTTAAAAAAAAAATTAAAAAATTAAAAAAAAATTTAAAAACATAAATAAAATTTTTTTAAAAGAAATTGTTAAAAAATTAAAACAAAATTTAATTTTTTTTTATTTTTTAAAAAAATTTAAAAAAAATGAAAAGGTTAAAAAATATAGAAATTTTTTTTAAAACAAAAAAATTTTATAAAAAATAAAAAAATTAAAAAATATAGAAAAAAATTTTTAAAAAATAAAGAAAATTTTTAAAATTTTGTTAAAAAATTAAAACAAATTTTTTAAAAAAAAATTAAAAAATTAAAAAAAAATAAAAAAATTATAAGAAAATTAAAAAAAATTTAAAAATTTTTAAAAAAATTATAAGAAAATTAAAAAAAATAAAAATTAAAAAAAATAAAGAAAATTAAAATTTTTTTTTTAAAAAATTAAAAAAAATAAACAAAATTTTTAAAAATGAAAAAAAATTTTAAAAATAAAAAAAATTAAAAAATATAGAAAAAAAAATTAAAAAAAAATTTAAAAAAATTAAAAAATTTTGTTAAAAAATTAAAACAAATTTTTAAAAAAAATTTTAAAAAATTAAAAAAAAATGTTTAAAAAATTAAAAAAAAATTAAAAAATGAAAAAATTAAAAAATATAGAAAAAAATTTAAAAAAATAAAAAAAAATTAAAAATTTTGTTAAAAAATTAAAAACAAATTGTAAAAAAAAATAAATAAAATTTTAAAAAATTAAAAAAAAAAATTATAAGAAAATTAAAATAAAATTTAAAATTGAAAAAAAAAATTAAAAAAAAATTAAAAAAATTTTAAAAAATTTAAAAAAAAAAAAAATTATAAGAAAATTAAAAAAAAATTAAAATTAAAAAAAAATAAAAAATTTTTTAAAAAATTTAAAAAAAATAAGAAAATTAAAAAAAAATTTAAAATTGAAAAAAAAATTAAAAAAAAATTGTTAAAAAATTAAAAAAAAAATTTAAAAAATAAATAAAAAAAAACAAAAAAATTAAAAAAAAATTAAAAAAATTAAGGAAAAAAATTAAGAAAAAAATTTAAAAAACATAAATAAAATATTTTAAAAGAAATTGTTAAAAAATTAAAACAAGATTTAAATTTTTTTTTAAATTTTAAAAAAAAAATTAAAAAATGAAAAGATTAAAAAATATAGATTTTTTTTAAAAAAAAAAATTTTTATAAAATATAAAAAACTTTTTTTAAAAATTTTGTTAAAAAATTAAAACAATTTAAAAAAAAAATAAAAAAATTAAAAAAAAATTTAAAAAATTAAGAAAAAAATTTAAAAAACATAAATAAAATTTTTTTTAAAAGAAATTGTTAAAAAATTAAAACAAAATTTAAATTTTTTTTTATTTTTTAAAAAAATTTAAAAAAATTGAAAAGATTAAAAAATATAGATTTTTTTTAAAACAAAAAAATTTTATAAAAAATAAAAAAAATTTTGTTAAAAAATTATAACAAAATTTTTAAAAAATTTAAAAAAAAATTTAAAAAAATGAAAAAAATTTTAAAATATAAAAAAATTAAAAAATATAGAAAAAAATTTAGAAAAAAATTTAAAATTTTGTTAAAAAATTAAAACAAATTTTTAAAAAAAAGTTTTAAAAAATTTTAAAAAAATTTTAAAAAGTTAAAAAAAAATAAAAAAATTATAAGAAAATTAAAAAAAATTAGAATTAAAAAATTTTTTTTAAAATTTTGTTAAAAAATTAAAACAAATTTTTTAAAAAAAATTTTAAAAAATTAAAAAAAAATGTTTAAAAAATTAAAAAATTTTTAAAAATAAAAAAATTAAAAAATATAGAAAAAAATTTTAAAAAAAATTTAAAATTTTGTTAAAAAATTAAAACAAATTTTTTAAAAAAAAGTTTTTAAAAAATTTTAAAAAAATTTTAAAAAGTTAAAAAAAAAATAAAAAAATTATAAGAAAATTAAAAAAAAATTAGAATTAAAAAAAATTTTTTAAATTTTGTCAAAAAATTAATACAAATTTTTTAAAAAAAATTTTAAAAAATTAAAAAAAAATGTTTAAAAAATTAAAAAATTTTTAAAAAATAAAA
>NW_027487828.1:0-12681 GCF_050908995.1 Andrena cerasifolii | reverse complement strand
TTTAAAAATAAACAAATTTAAAAATTAAAAAAATTTTAAAAATTAAAAAAAAATTTTTTAAATTAAATAAAAAAATTTTTAAATTAAAAAAATTAAAAAAATTAAAAAAATTAAAAAAATTAAAAAAATCAAAAAAATTAAAAAAATTAAAAAAATTAAAAATTAAAGAAAATTTTAAAAATTAAAAAAATTAAAAAAATTAAAAAAATTTTAAAAATTTAAAAATTAAAAAAATTAAAAAATATAAATAATTTTAAAAAAAATAAAAAGAAATTTAAAAATTAAAAAAAAATTAAAATAAAAATTTTAAAAAAAATTTAAAATAAAAAAAAATTATAAGAAAATTTAAAAAATAAATTAAAAATTTGAAAAAAAAATTAAAAAAATTTGTTTAAAAAATTAAAAAAAAAGTTTTAAGGAAAATTTAAAAATTAAAAAACATTTTTGAAATAAAAAATAATACTTTTAAAAAAATTAAAAAAAAAATTGGAAAAATTTTAATTAAAAAAAAATAAAAAAAATTTTAAAAATTAAAAAAAAATTTAAAATTAAAAAAAAAAATTTTTAAATTAAAAAAAAGAATTTAAAAATTAAAAAAAAATTTAAAAATTAAAAAAAAATTTTAAAAATTAAAAAAAAATTAAAAAAAAATTTTTTAAAAAATTTAAAAATTGAAAAAAATTATAAGAAAATTTAAAAAAAAAATTTAAAAATTAAAAAAAAAATTTAACAATTAAAAAAATTTTTTTTACAAATTTAAAAAAAAAATAAAAAAAAATTTTAATAAAATTTTAAAAAAATTTTTAAAATAAAAAAAAAATTATAAGAAAATTTAAAAAAATTTGAAAAAATTAAAAAAAAATAAAAAACATTTTTGAAATAAAAAAATAATACTTTTAATAAAATTTAAAAAAATTTAGAAAAGTTTTCAAAAATTAAAAAAAAAAATAAAAAAAATTTAAAGATTTAAAAAATTTTAAAAATTAAAAAATATTGAAAAAAAATTAAAAAATAAATAATTTTTTTTTAATTTTGTTAAAAAATTGAAACAAATTTTTAACAAAAAATTTAAAAAATTTAAAAAAAAATTTAAAAATTGCAAGAATTAAAAAAATTAAAAAATTAAAATAAAAGGAAAAAAAATTAAAAAAACATTTTTTTAAATAAAAAATTATAATTTTTAAAAAAAAAAATTAAAAAATTTTGTTTAAAAAATTAAAAAAAAAGTTTTAAGAAAATTTTAAAAATTAAAAAACATTTTTGAAATAAAAAAAATAATACTTTTTAAAAAATTTTAAAAAAATTTTGAAAAATTATCAAAAATTTAAAAAAAATAAGAAAAAATTTTTAAAAAAAATTTAAAAATTAAAAAATATAAATAATTTTAAAAAAATCAAAAAAAATTAAAATAAAAATTTAAAAAAAATTTTAAAATTAAAAAAAAATATATAAGAAAATTTAAAAAATAAATTAAAAATTTGAAAAAAAAAATTAAAATATTTGTTTAAAAAATTAAAAAAAAAGTTTTAAGGAAAATTTAAAAATTAAATAACATTTTTGAAATAAAAAAATAACACTTTTAAAAAAATTAAAGAAAAATTTAGAAAAATTTTCAAAATTAAAAAAAAAAAAAAAATTTAAAGATTTAAAAAATTTTAAAAATTAAAAAATATTGAAAAAAAATTAAAAAATAAATAATTTTTTTTTAATTTTGTTAAAAAATTGAAACAAATTTTTAACAAAAAATTTAAAAAATTTAAAAAAAAATTTAAAAATTGCAAGAATTAAAAAAATTAAAAAATTAAAATAAAAGGAAAAAAATTAAAAAACATTTTTTGAAATAAAAAATTATAATTTTTTTAAAAAAAAAAATTAAAAAATTTTGTTTAAAAAATTAAAAAAAAAGTTTTAAGAAAATTTTAAAAATTAAAAAACATTTTTGAAATAAAAAAATAATACTTTTAAAACAATTAAAAAAAAATTAGAAAAATTTTCAAAAATTAAAAAAAATAAAAAAATTTAAAAATTAAAAAAAAAATTTAAGAATTAATAAAAAAATTTAAAAATTAAAAAAAAATTTTAAAAATTAAAAAAAAATTTAAAAATTAAAATAAAAGAAAAATAAAAATTAAAAAAAAATTTCAAAAACATTTTTTGAAATAAAAAATAATAATTTTAAGAAAATTAAATTTTTTTTAAATTTTAAAGAAATTAAGGTAAAGAAAATTAAAAAAAAATTAGAAAAATTAAAATAAAGAAATTTTTTAAAAGAAATAAAAACAATTTAGAAATTAAAAAAAAAATTCTAAAAAATTAAAAAATATATAAATAATTTAAAAAAAATAAAACAAAATTAAAAAAAATTTTAAAAATTTTTTTTAAAAAAATTAAAAAAAGAAAAATAAAAATTAAAAAAAAAATTTAAAAAAATTTAAAAAACATTTTTGAAATAAAAAAATAATACCTTTAAAAAATTTTAAAAAAATTTTGAAAAATTATCAAAAATTTAAAAAAAATAAGAAAAATTTTTAAAAAAAATTTAAAAATTAAAAAAATATAAATAATTTTAAAAAAATAAAAAAAATTTAAAAATCAAAAAAATTAAAATAAAAATTTAAAAAAAATTTTAAAATTAAAAAAAATATATAAGAAAATTTAAAAAATAAATTAAAAATTTGAAAAAAAAAAATTAAAATATTTGTTTAAAAAATTAAAAAAAAAGTTTTAAGGAAAATTTAAAAATTAAATAACATTTTTGAAATAAAAAAATAACACTTTTAAAAAAATTAAAGAAAAATTTAGAAAAATTTTCAAAAATTAAAAAAAAAAAAAATTTAAAAATTAAAAAAAAATTTAAAATTAAAAAAAATTTAAAAATTAAACAAAAAATTAAAAATTAAAAAAAAAATTAAAATAAAAATTTAAAAAAAAAATTGAAAAAAAAATTTTGAAAATTTTTAAAAATTATAAAAAATTTTAAAAATTTAAAAAAAAAATTTTAAAAAATTAAAAAAATTTGTTTAAAAAATTAAAAAAATTTGTTTAAAAAATTAAAAAAAAAGTTTTAAGAAAATTTTAAAAATTAAAAAACATTTTTGAAATAAAAAAATAATACTTTTAAAAAAATTAAAAAAAAATTTGGAAAAATTTTCAAAAATTAAAAAAAAAATAAAAAAAATTTTTAAAAGTTAAAAAAAATTTTAAAATTAAAAAAAAAAATTTTAAATTAAAAAGAGAATTTAAAAATTAAAAAAAAATTTAAAAATTAAAAAAAAATTAAAAAAAAAATTTTAAAAATTTAAAAATTGAAAAAAATTAGAAGAAAATTTAAAAAAAATTTAAAAATTAAAAAAAAATTTTAACAATTAAAAATTTTTTTTTACAAATTTAAAAAAAAAATAAAAAAAAAATTTTAATACAATTTTTAAAAAAATTTTAAAATTAAAAAAAAATTATAAGAAAATTTAAAAAATAAATTAAAAATTTGAAAAAAAAATTAAAATATTTGTTTAAAAAATTAAAAAAAAAGTTTTAAGGAAAATTTAAAAATTAAATAACATTTTTGAAATAAAAAAATAACACTTTTAAAAAAATTAAAGAAAAATTTAGAAAAATTTTCAAAAATTAAAAAAAAAAAAAATTTAAAAATTAAAAAAAAAATTTAAAATTAAAAAAAAATTTAAAAATTAAACAAAAAATTAAAAATTAAAAAAAAATTAAAATAAAAATTTAAAAAAAAAATTGAAAAAAAAATTTTGAAAATTTTTAAAAATTAAAAAAAATTTTAAAAATTTAAAAAAAAAATTTTAAAAAATTAAAAAAATTTGTTTAAAAAATTAAAAAAATTTGTTTAAAAAATTAAAAAAAAAGTTTTTAGAAAATTTTAAAAATTAAAAAACATTTTTGAAATAAAAAAATAATACTTTTAAAAAAATTAAAAAAAAATTTGGAAAAATTTTCAAAAATTAAAAAAAAAAAAAATTTAAAAATTAAAAAAAAATTTAAAATTAAAAAAAAATTTAAAAATTAAACAAAAAATTTTAACAATTAAAAATTTTTTTTTACAAATTTAAAAAAAAATTAAAAAAAAAATTTTAATACAATTTTTAAAAAAATTTTAAAATTAAAAAAAAATTATAAGAAAATTTAAAAAAAAATTAAAAATTTGAAAAAATTAAAAAAAAATTAAAAAACATTTTTGAAATAAAAAAATAATACTTTTAATAAAATTTAAAAAAATTTAGAAAAATTTTCAAAAATTAAAAAAAAATAAAAAAAATTTTTAAAAATTAAAAAAAAATTTTAAAATTAAAAAAAAAAATTTTAAATTAAAAAGAGAATTTAAAAATTAAAAAAAAATTTAAAAATTAAAAAAAAATTTTAACAATTAAAAATTTTTTTTTACAAATTTAAAAAAAATTAAAAAAAAAATTTTAATAAAATTTTTAAAAAAATTTTAAAATTAAAAAAAAATTATAAGAAAATTTAAAAAAAAATTAAAAATTTGAAAAAATTAAAAAAAAATTAAAAAACATTTTTGAAATAAAAAAATAATACTTTTAATAAAATTTAAAAAAATTTAGAAAAATTTTCAAAAATTAAAAAAAAATAAAAAAAAATTTAAAAATTTAAAAAATTTTAAAATATAAAAAATATAGAAAAAAATTAAAAAATAAAAAAAATTTAATTTTGTTAAAAAAATTGAAATAAATGCAAAAAAAAAAATTTTAATTTTTTAAAAAATTTAAATAAAAATAAAGCAAAGGTATTTTTTAACAAATTTAAAAAAAATTTTAAAAAATTAAAAAAAAATTTTTTTTTAAATTTTTCAAATTAAAAAAAATTATAAGAAAATTTTAAAAAAAAATTTTAAAAATTGCAAGAATTAAAAAAATTAAAAAATTAAAATAAAAGGAAAAAAATTAAAATAAAAGGAAAAAAATTAAAAAACATTTTTTGAAATAAAAAAATTATAATTTTTAAAGAAAAAATTTTAAATTTTAAAAAAATTAAAAAATTTTGTTTAAAAAATTAAAAAAAAAGTTTTAAGAAAATTTTAAAAATTAAAAAACATTTTTGAAATAAAAAAATAATACTTTTAAAAAAATTAAAAAAAAATTTTAGAAAAATTTTCAAAAATTAAAAAAAATAAAAAAAATTTTAAAAATTAAAAAAAAAAATTTAAAAATAAAAAAATTTTAAAATTAAAAAAAAAATTTAAAAAATTAAAAAAAAATTTAAAGTTAAAAAAAAATTTAAAAATGAAAAAAAAATTAAATTAAAAAAATTAAAAAAATTAAAAAAATAAAAAATATAAATCATTTAAGAAAAAAATAAAAAAATTTAAAAATTTAAAAAATTTAAAAAAATTTAAAAATATAGAAAGAAAATTAAAAAATAAAAAAAATTTTAATTTTGTTAAAAAATTGAAACAAATTCAAAAAAAAATTTTTTTAATTTTTTAAAAAATTTAAATAAAAATATAGCAAAGAAATTTTTTAAAAAATTTAAAAAATTTTAAAAAATTAAAAAAAAAATTTTAAAAAATTTTTAAAATTAAAAAAAATTATAAGAAAATTTAAAAAAAAATTTAAAAATTGCAAGAATTAAAAAAATTAAAAAAAATTAAAATAAAAGGAAAAAAATTAAAAAACATTTTTTGAAATAAAAAAATTATAATTTTTAAAAAAAAAAATTAAAAAATTTTGTTTAAAAAATTAAAAAAAAAGTTTTAAGAAAATTTTAAAAATTAAAAAACATTTTTGAAATAAAAAAAAGAATACTTTTAAAACAATTAAAAAAAAATTAGAAAAATTTTCAAAAATTAAAAAAATTTAAAAATTAAAAAAAAATTTAAGAATTAAAAAAAAAATTTAAAAATTAAAAAAAAAATTTAAAAATTAAAAAAAATTTAAAAATTAAAATAAAAGAAAAATAAAAATTAAAAAAAAAAATTCAAAAACATTTTTTGAAATAAAAAATAATAATTTTAAGAAAATTAAATTTTTTTAAATTTTAAAGTAATTAAGGTAAAGAAAATTAAAAATAAATTAGAAAAATTAAAATAAAGAAATTTTTTTAAAAGAAATAAAAACAATTTAGAAATTAAAAAAAATTTCTAAAAAATTAAAAAATATATAAATAATTTAAAAAAAATAAAACAAAATTAAAAAAAATTTTAAAAATTTTCTTTAAAAAAATTAAAAAAAAGAAAAATAAAAATTAAAAAAAAAATTAAAAAAAATTTAAAAAACATTTTTGAAATAAAAAAATAATACCTTTAAAAAGTTTTAAAAAAATTTTGAAAAATTATCAAAAATTTAAAAAAAAATAAGAAAAATTTAAAAAAAAAATTTAAAAATTAAAAAAATATAAATAATTTTAAAAAAATAAAAAGAAATTTAAAAATCAAAAAAAATTAAAATAAAAATTTAAAAAAAAATTTAAAATTAAAAAAAATATATAAGAAAATTTAAAAAATAAATTAAAAATTTGAAAAAAAATTAAAATATTTGTTTAAAAATTAAAAAAAAAGTTTTAAGGAAAATTTAAAAATTAAATAACATTTTTGAAATAAAAAAATAACACTTTTAAAAAAATTAAAAAAAAATTTAGAAAAATTTTCAAAAATTAAAAAAAAAAAAAAATTTTAAAATTAAAAAAAAAATTTAAAATTAAAAAAAAATTTAAAAATTAAACAAAAAATTAAAAATTAAAAAAAAAATTAAAATAAAAATTTAAAAAAAAAATTGAAAAAAAAATTTTGAAAAATTTTTAAAAATTAAAAAAAATTTTAAAAATTTAAAAAAAAAATTTTAAAAAATTAAAAAAATTTGTATAAAAAATTAAAAAAATTTGTTTAAAAAATTAAAAAAAAAGTTTTAAGAAAATTTTAAAAATTAAAAAACATTTTTGAAATAAAAAAATTATAATTTTTAAAAAAAAAAAATTAAAAAATTTTGTTTAAAAAATTAAAAAAAAAGTTTTAAGAAAATTTTAAAAATTAAAAAACATTTTTGAATTAAAAAAATAATACTTTTAAAAAAATTAAAAAAAAATTTTAGAAAAATTTTCAAAAATTAAAAAAAAATAAAAAAATTTTAAAAATTAAAAAAAAAATTTAAAAATAAAAAAATTTTAAAATTAAAAAAAAAATTTAAAAAATTAAAAAAAATTTTTAAAGTTAAAAAAAAATTTAAAAATGAAAAAAAAATTAAATTAAAAAAATTAAAAAAATTAAAAAAATAAAAAATATAAATCATTTAAGAAAAAAATAAAAAAATTTAAAAATTTAAAAAATTTAAAAAATTTAAAAAATTTAAAAATATAGAAAGAAAATTAAAAAATAAAAAAAAATTTTAATTTTGTTAAAAAATTGAAACAAATTCAAAAAATTTTTTTTTTAATTTTTTAAAAAATTTAAATAAAAATAAAGCAAAGAAATTTTTTAAAAAATTTAAAAAATTTTAAAAAATTAAAAAAAAAATTTTTAAAAATTTTTAAAATTAAAAAAAATTATAAGAAAATTTAAAAAAAAATTTAAAAATTGCAAGAATTAAAAAAATTAAAAAAAATTAAAATAAAAGGAAAAAAATTAAAAAACATTTTTTGAAATAAAAAAATTATAATTTTTAAAAAAAAAAAATAAAAAATTTTGTTTAAAAAATTAAAAAAAAAGTTTTAAGAAAATTTTAAAAATTAAAAAACATTTTTGAAATAAAGAAAGAATACTTTTAAAACAATTAAAAAAAAATTAGAAAAATTTTCAAAAATTAAAAAAATTTAAAAATTAAAAAAAAATTTAAGAATTAAAAAAAAAATTTAAAAATTAAAAAAAAATTTTAAAAATTAAAAAAAAATTTAAAAATTAAAATAAAAGAAAAATAAAAATTAAAAAAAAAATTCAAAAACATTTTTTGAAATAAAAAAATAATACCTTTAAAAAATTTTTAAAAAATTTTGAAAAATTATCAAAAATTTAAAAAAAAATAAGAAAAATTTTAAAAAAAATTTAAAAATTAAAAAAATATAAATAATTTTAAAAAAATAAAAAGAAATTTAAAAATCAAAAAAAATTAAAATAAAAATTTAAAAAAAAATTTAAAATTAAAAAAAATATATAAGAAAATTTAAAAAATAAATTAAAAATTTGAAAAAAATTAAAATATTTGTTTAAAAAATTAAAAAAAAAGTTTTAAGGAAAATTTAAAAATTAAATAACATTTTTGAAATAAAAAAATAACACTTTTAAAAAAATTAAAAAAAACTTTAGAAAAATTTTCAAAAATTAAAAAAAAAAAAAATTTAAAAATTAAAAAAAAAATTAAAATTAAAAAAAAATTTAAAAATTAAACAAAAAATTAAAAATTAAACAAAAAATTAAAAATTAAAAAAAAAATTAAAATAAAAATTTAAAAAAAAAATTGAAAAAAAAATTTTGAAAAATTTTTAAAAATTAAAAAAAATTTTAAAAATTTAAAAAAAAAATTTTAAAAAATTAAAAAAATTTGTTTAAAAAATTAAAAAAAAAGTTTTAAGAAAATTTTAAAAATTAAAAAACATTTTTGAAATAAAAAAATAATACTTTTAAAAAAATTAAAAAAAAATTTGGAAAAATTTTCAAAAATTAAAAAAAAATAAAAAAAAATTTTAAAAATTAAAAAAAAATTTTAAAATTAAAAAAAAAATTTTAAATTAAAAAGAGAATTTAAAAATTAATAAAAAATTTAAAAATTAAAAAAAAATTAAAAAAAAAATTTTAAAAAATTTAAAAATTGAAAAAAATTAGAAGAAAATTTAAAAAAAAATTTAAAAATTAAAAAAAAATTTTAACAATTAAAAATTTTTTTTTACAAATTTAAAAAAAAATTAAAAAAAAAATTTTAATAAAATTTTTAAAGAAATTTTAAAATTAAAAAAAAATTATAAGAAAATTTAAAAAAAAAATTAAAAATTTGAAAAAATTAAGAAAAAATTAAAAAACATTTTTGAAATAAAAAAATAATACTTTTAATAAAATTTAAAAAAATTTAGAAAAATTTTCAAAAATTAAAAAAAAAATAAAAAAAAATTTAAAAATTTAAAAAATTTTAAAATATAAAAAATATAGAAAAAAATTAAAAAATAAAAAAATTTAATTTTGTTAAAAAAATTGAAATAAATGCAAAAAAAAAAATTTTAATTTTTTAAAAAATTTAAATAAAAATAAAGCAAAGGTATTTTTTAACAAATTTAAAAAAAATTTTAAAAAATTAAAAAAAAATTTTTTTTTAAATTTTTCAAATTAAAAAAAATTATAAGAAAATTTTAAAAAAAAATTTTAAAAATTGCAAGAATTAAAAAAATTAAAAAATTAAAATAAAAGGAAAAAAATTAAAATAAAAGGAAAAAAATTAAAAAACATTTTTTGAAATAAAAAAATTATAATTTTTAAAGAAAAAATTTTAAATTTTAAAAAAATTAAAAAATTTTGTTTAAAAAATTAAAAAAAAAGTTTTAAGAAAATTTTAAAAATTAAAAAACATTTTTGAAATAAAAAAATAATACTTTTAAAAAAATTAAAAAAAAATTTTAGAAAAATTTTCAAAAATTAAAAAAAAATAAAAAAAATTTTAAAAATTAAAAAAAAAATTTAAAAATAAAAAAATTTTAAAATTAAAAAAAAAATTTAAAAAATTAAAAAAAAATTTAAAGTTAAAAAAAAATTTAAAAATGAAAAAAAAATTAAATTAAAAAAATTAAAAAAATTAAAAAAATAAAAAATATAAATCATTTAAGAAAAAAATAAAAAAATTTAAAAATTTAAAAAATTTAAAAAATTTAAAAATATAGAAAGAAAATTAAAAAATAAAAAAAAATTTTAATTTTGTTAAAAAATTGAAACAAATTCAAAAAAAAATTTTTTTAATTTTTTAAAAAATTTAAATAAAAATATAGCAAAGAAATTTTTTAAAAAATTTAAAAAATTTTAAAAAATTAAAAAAAAATTTTAAAAAATTTTTAAAATTAAAAAAAATTATAAGAAAATTTAAAAAAAAATTTAAAAATTGCAAGAATTAAAAAAATTAAAAAAATTAAAATAAAAGGAAAAAAATTAAAAAACATTTTTTGAAATAAAAAAATTATAATTTTTAAAAAAAAAAATTAAAAAATTTTGTTTAAAAAATTAAAAAAAAAGTTTTAAGAAAATTTTAAAAATTAATTTTAAAAATTAAAAAACATTTTTGAAATAAAAAAAAGAATACTTTTAAAACAATTAAAAAAAAATTAGAAAAATTTTCAAAAATTAAAAAAATTTAAAAATTAAAAAAAATTTAAGAATTAAAAAAAAAATTTAAAAATTAAAAAAAAAATTTAAAAATTAAAATAAAAGAAAAATAAAAATTAAAAAAAAATTCAAAAACATTTTTTGAAATAAAAAATAATAATTTTAAGAAAATTAAATTTTTTTTAAATTTTAAAGTAATTAAGGTAAAGAAAATTAAAAATAAATTAGAAAAATTAAAATAAAGAAATTTTTTTAAAAGAAATAAAAACAATTTAGAAATTAAAAAAAATTTCTAAAAAATTAAAAAATATATAAATAATTTAAAAAAAATAAAACAAAATTAAAAAAAATTTTAAAAATTTTCTTTAAAAAAATTAAAAAAAAGAAAAATAAAAATTAAAAAAAAATTAAAAAAAATTTAAAAAACATTTTTGAAATAAAAAAATAATACCTTTAAAAAGTTTTAAAAAAATTTTGAAAAATTATCAAAAATTTAAAAAAAAATAAGAAAAATTTAAAAAAAAAATTTAAAAATTAAAAAAATATAAATAATTTTAAAAAAATAAAAAGAAATTTAAAAATCAAAAAAATTAAAATAAAAATTTAAAAAAAAATTTAAAATTAAAAAAAATATATAAGAAAATTTAAAAAATAAATTAAAAATTTGAAAAAAATTAAAATATTTGTTTAAAAAATTAAAAAAAAGTTTTAAGGAAAATTTAAAAATTAAATAACATTTTTGAAATAAAAAAATAACACTTTTAAAAAAATTAAAAAAAATTTAGAAAAATTTTCAAAAATTAAAAAAAAAAAAAATTTTAAAATTAAAAAAAAAATTTAAAATTAAAAAAAAATTTAAAAATTAAACAAAAAATTAAAATTAAAAAAAAATTAAAATAAAAATTTAAAAAAAAATTGAAAAAAAAATTTTGAAAAATTTTTAAAAATTAAAAAAAATTTTAAAAATTTAAAAAAAAAATTTTAAAAAATTAAAAAAATTTGTATAAAAAATTAAAAAATTTGTTTAAAAAATTAAAAAAAAGTTTTAAGAAAATTTTAAAAATTAAAAAACATTTTTGAAATAAAAAAATTATAATTTTTAAAAAAAAAAATTAAAAAATTTTGTTTAAAAAATTAAAAAAAAGTTTTAAGAAAATTTTAAAAATTAAAAAACATTTTTGAATTAAAAAAATAATACTTTTAAAAAAATTAAAAAAAAATTTTAGAAAAATTTTCAAAAATTAAAAAAAAATAAAAAAAATTTTAAAAATTAGAAAAAAAATTTAAAATAAAAAATTTTAAAATTAAAAAAAAAATTTAAAAAATTAAAAAAAATTAAATTAAAAAATTAAAAAAATTAAAAAATAAAAAATAAAAATATAAATCATTTAAGAAAAAATAAAAAAATTTAAAAATTTAAAAAATTTAAAAAATTTAAAAATATAGAAAGAAAATTAAAAAATAAAAAAAATTTTAATTTTGTTAAAAAATTGAAACAAATTCAAAAAAATTTTTTTTTAATTTTTTAAAAAATTTAAATAAAAATAAAGCAAAGAAATTTTTTAAAAAAATTTAAAAAATTTTAAAAATTAAAAAAAAAATTTTAAAAATTTTTAAAATTAAAAAAAATTATAAGAAAATTTAAAAAAAAATTTAAAAATTGCAAGAATTAAAAAAATTAAAAAACATTTTTTGAAATAAAAAAATTATAATTTTTAAAAAAAAAATTAAAAAATTTTGTTTAAAAAATTAAAAAAAAAGTTTTAAGAAAATTTTAAAAATTAAAAAACATTTTTGAAATAAAGAAAGAATACTTTTAAAACAATTAAAAAAAAATTAGAAAAATTTTCAAAAATTAAAAAAATTTAAAAATTAAAAAAAAATTTAAGAATTAAAAAAAAAATTTAAAATTAAAAAAAAATTTTAAAAATTAAAAAAAAATTTAAAAATTAAAATAAAAGAAAAATAAAAATTAAAAAAAAAATTCAAAAACATTTTTTGAAATAAAAAAATAATACCTTTAAAAAATTTTTAAAAAATTTTGAAAAATTATCAAAAATTTAAAAAAAAATAAGAAAAATTTTAAAAAAAATTTAAAAATTAAAAAAATATAAATAATTTTAAAAAAATAAAAAGAAATTTAAAAATCAAAAAAAATTAAAATAAAAATTTAAAAAAAATTTAAAATTAAAAAAAATATATAAGAAAATTTAAAAAATAAATTAAAAATTTGAAAAAAATTAAAATATTTGTTTAAAAAATTAAAAAAAAAGTTTTAAGGAAAATTTAAAATTAAATAACATTTTTGAAATAAAAAAATAACACTTTTAAAAAATTAAAAAAAACTTTAGAAAAATTTTCAAAATTAAAAAAAAAAAATTTAAAAATTAAAAGAAAATTTAAAATTAAAAAAA
>NW_027487827.1:7500-12711 GCF_050908995.1 Andrena cerasifolii | reverse complement strand
TGACCGACTGACCGACCGACCGGCCGACCGACCGACCGACCGACCGACGGACTGACAGATCGACTGACCGACTGACCGACCGACTGACCGACCGACCGACCGACCGACCGACGGACTGACTGACCGACTGACCGACTGACCGACTGACTGACCGACTGACCGACCGACCGACCGACGGACTGACTGACCGACTGACGGACTGACCGACCGACCGACCGACGGACTGACTGACCGACTGACCGACCCACCGACCGACCGACCGACCGACTGACCGACTGACCGACCGACCGACCGACGGACTGACTTTCCGACTGACCGACTGACCGACCGACCGACCGAACGACCGACCGAACGACCGACCGACCGACGGACTGACTGACCGACTGACCGACTGTCCGACTGACCGACCGACGGACTGACTGACCGACTGACCGACTGACCGACTGACCGACTGACCGACCGACCGACCGACGGACTGACTGACCGACTGACCGACTGACCGACCGACCGACCGAACGACCGACCGAACGACCGACCGACCGACCGACCGACGGACTGACTGACCGACTGACCGACTGACCGACTGACCGACTGACCGACTGACCGACTGACCGACCGACCGGTCGACCGACCGACCCACTGACCGACCGACCGACCGACCGACGGACTGACTGACCGACTGACCGACTGACCGACCAACTGACCGACTGACCTACGGACTGACTGACCGACTGACCGACCGACCGACCGACCGACCGACCGACCGACCGACCGACCGACCGACCGACCGACCGACCGACCGACGGACTGACTGACCGACTGACCGACTGACCGACTGACCGACCGACCGGCCGACCGACCGACCGACCGACCGACGGACTGACAGATCGACTGACAGACTGACCGACCGACTGACCGACCGACCGACCGACCGACGGACTGACCGACCGACTGACCGACTGACCGACTGACTGACCGACTGACCGACCGACCGACCGACGGACTGACTGACCGACTGACGGACTGACCGACCGACCGACCGACGGACTGACTGACCGACTGACCGACCCACCGACCGACCGACCGACCGACCGACCGACCGACCGACGGACTGACTGACCGACTGACCGACTGACCGACTGACCGACTGACCGACCGACCGACCGACGGACAGACTGACCGACTGACCGACTGACCGACCGACCGACCGACCGAACGACCGACCGACCGACCGACCGACAGACCGACCGACCGACGGACTGACTGACCGACTGACCGACTGACCGACTGACCGACTGACCGACTGACCGACTGACCGACCGACCGACCGACCGACCGACCGACCGACCGACCGACGGACTGCCTGACCTGACCGACTGACCGACCGACCGGCCGACTGACCGACTGACCGACCGACCGGCCGACCGACCGACCGACCGACCGACCGACTGACCGAATGACCGACCGACGGACCGACGGACTGACTGACCGACTGACCTACTGACCGACCGACCGACCGAACGACTGACCGAACGACCGACCGACCGACCGACCGACGGACTGACCGACCGACCGACCGACCGACCGACCGACCGACCGACCGACCGACCGACCGACCGACCGACCGACCGACCGACCGACCGACCGACCGACCGACCGACGGACTGCCTGACCGACTGACCGACCGACCGGCCGACCGACCGACCGACCGACCGACGGACTGACTGATCGGCTGACCGACTGACCGACTGACCGACCTACCGACCGACCGACTGACCGAATGACCGACCGAACGACCGAACGACCGACCGATCGACCGACCGACCGACCGACCGACGGACTGACTGACCGACTGACCGACTGACCGACTGACCGACCGACCGGCCGACCGACCGACCGACCGACCGACCGACTGACCGAATGACCGACCGACCGACCGACCGACGGACTGACTGACCGACTGACCGACTGACCGACTGACCGACCGACAGACCGAACGACCGACCGAACGACCGACCGAACGACCGACCGACCGACCGACCGACGGACTGACTGACCGACTGACCGACTGACCGACTGACCGACCAACTGACCGACTGACCGACGGACTGACTGACCGACTGACCGACCGACCGACTGACCGACCGACCGACTGACCGACCGTCCGACCGACGGACTGACTGACCGACTGACCGACCGACCGACCGACCCACCGACCGACCGACCGACGGACTGACTGATCGACTGACCGACTGACCGACTGACCGACCTACCGACCGACCGACTGACCGACTGACCGACCGAACGACCGAACGACCGACCGATCGACCGACCGACCGACCGACCGACGGACTGACTGACCGACTGACCGACTGACCGACCAACTGACCGACTGACCTACGGACTGACTGACCGACTGACCGACCGACCGACCGACCGACCGACCGACCGACCGACCGACCGACCGACCGACCGACCGACGGACTGACTGACCGACTGACCGACTGACCGACTGACCGACCGACCGGCCGACCGACCGACCGACCGACCGACGGACTGACAGATCGACTGACCGACTGACCGACCGACTGACCGACCGACCGACCGACCGACGGACTGACTGACCGACTGACCGACTGACCGACTGACTGACCGACTGACCGACCGACCGACCGACGGACTGACTGACCGACTGACGGACTGACCGACCGACCGACCGACGGACTGACTGACCGACTGACCGACCCACCGACCGACCGACCGACCGACTGACCGACTGACCGACCGACCGACCGACGGACTGACTTTCCGACTGACCGACTGACCGACCGACCGACCGAACGACCGACCGAACGACCGACCGACCGACGGACTGACTGACCGACTGACCGACTGTCCGACTGACCGACCGACGGACTGACTGACCGACTGACCGACTGACCGACTGACCGACTGACCGACCGACCGACCGACGGACTGACTGACCGACTGACCGACTGACCGACCGACCGACCGAACGACCGACCGAACGACCGACCGACCGACCGACCGACGGACTGACTGACCGACTGCCGACTGACCGACTGACCGACTGACCGACCGACCGGTCGACCGACCGACCGACTGACCGACCGACCGACCGACCGACGGACTGACTGACCGACTGACCGACTGACCGACCAACTGACCGACTGACCTACGGACTGACTGACCGACTGACCGACCGACCGACCGACCGACCGACCGACCGACCGACCGACCGACCGACCGACCGACCGACGGACTGACTGACCGACTGACCGACTGACCGACTGACCGACCGACCGGCCGACCGACCGACCGACCGACCGACGGACTGACAGATCGACTGACCGACTGACCGACCGACTGACCGACCGACCGACCGACCGACGGACTGACCGACCGACTGACCGACTGACCGACTGACTGACCGACTGACCGACCGACCGACCGACGGACTGACTGACCGACTGACGGACTGACCGACCGACCGACCGACGGACTGACTGACCGACTGACCGACCCACCGACCGACCGACCGACCGACCGACCGACCGACCGACGGACTGACTGACCGACTGACCGACTGACCGACTGACCGACTGACCGACCGACCGACCGACGGACAGACTGACCGACTGACCGACTGACCGACCGACCGACCGAACGACCGACCGACCGACCGACCGACAGACCGACCGACCGACGGACTGACTGACCGACTGACCGACTGACCGACTGACCGACTGACCGACTGACCGACTGACCGACCGACCGACCGACCGACCGACCGACCGACCGACGGACTGCCTGACCGACTGACTGACTGACCGACTGACCGACTGACCGACTGACCGACCGACCGACTGACCGACTGACCGACTGACCGACTGACCGACCGACCGACCGACGGACTGACTGACCGACTGACCGACCGACCGACCGACTGACTGACCGACTGACCGACTGACCGACCGACCGACCGACCGACCGACCGACCGACCGACCGACCGACCGTCCGTCCGACCGACGGACTGACGGACCGACTGAACGACTGACCGACCGACCGACCGACCGACCGACCGAACGACCAACCGACCGACCGACCGACCGACCGACCGTCCGACGGACTGACTGACCGACTGACCGACTGACCGACTGACCGACTGACCGACCGACCGGCCGACCGACCAACCGACCGACTGACCGACTGACCGACCGACCGACCGACCGACCGACCGACCGACCGACCGACCGACCGACCGACCGACCGACGGACTGACTGACCGACTGAACGACTAACCGACCGACCGACCGACCGACCGACGGACCGACGGACCGACCGACCGACGGACTGACTGACCGACTGACCGACTGACCGACCAACTGACCGACTGACCGACCGACCGACCGACCGACTGACCGACTGACCGACCGACCGACCGACGGACTGACTGACCGACTGACGGACTGACTGACCAACTGACCGACTGACCTACGGACTGACTGACCGACTGACCGACCGACCGACCGACCGACCGACCGACCGACCGACCGACCGACCGACCGACCGACCGACCGACCGACCGACCGACCGACCGACGGACCGACGGACTGACTGACCGACTGACCGACTGACCGACCGACCGACCGAACGACTGACCGAACGACCGACCGACCGACCGACCGACGGACTGACCGACCGACCGACCGACCGACCGACCGACCGACCGACCGACCGACCGACCGACCGACCGACCGACCGACCGACCGACCGACCGACCGACCGACCGACCGACCGACGGACTGCCTGACCGACTGACCGACCGACCGACCGACTGACTGACCGACTGACCGACTGACCGACGGACCGACTGACCGACTGACCGACCGACCGACCGACCGACCGACCGAACGACCAACCGACCGACCGACCGACCGACCGACCGACCGACCGACCGACCGACCGACCGACCGACCGACCGACCGACGGACTGACTGACCGACTGAACGACTAACCGACCGACCGACCGACCGACCGACGGACCGACGGACCGACCGACCGACGGACTGACTGACCGACTGACCGACTGACCGACCAACTGACCGACTGACCGACCGACCGACCGACCGACTGACCGACTGACCGACCGACCGACCGACGGACTGACTGACCGACTGACGGACTGA
>NW_027487826.1:0-12714 GCF_050908995.1 Andrena cerasifolii | reverse complement strand
TTGCAAATAAGAGGCGCATGCCTTTCAAGAGGCGTTCTAAAATTCTGCGTCTCTTCGTTAAACAGTCACTGTCTCGAAACATCTGCGCCACTTTTCGCTCTTTGATTTGCTCTCCGGAGACGTTACGTTGTGCCATCTCTTTTGATGGCATGTTCTCCTGTTACAAAGTTCAATTTTGTGCATTCTGAAAATTTTCGCCAGATTTTGGCCAATATATCAGGAGAACATGAAGTGGAAGGAGGTATACTAGATTTCAGCTTCAAAGGCATCGTCTTAAAGTTGCAAATAAGAGGCGCATGCGTTTCAAGAGGCATTCGAAAATTCTGCGTCTCTTTTGTTAAACAGTCACTGTCTCGAAACATCTGCGCCACTTCTCGCTCTCTGATTTGCTCTCCGGAGACGTTACGTTGTGCCATCTCTTTCGAAGGCATGTTCTCCTGTTACAAAGTCCAATTTTGTGCATTCTGAAAGTTTTCGCCAGATTGTGGCCAATATATCAGGAGAACATGAATTGGAAGGAGGTACACTAGATTTCAGCTTCAAAGGCATCGCCTTAAAGTTGCAAATTAGATGCGCAGGCCTTTCAAGAGGCGTTCGAAAATTCTGCCGCTCTTCGTTAAACAGTCACTGTCTCGAAACATCTGCGCCACTTCTCGCTCTTTGATTTGCTCTACGGAGACGTTACTTTGTGCCATCTCTGTCGACGGCATGTTTTCCTGTTACAAAGCCCAATTTTGTGCATTCTGAAAATTATCGCCAGATTGTGGCCAATATGTCAGGAGAACATGAAGTGGAAGGAGGTATACTAAATTTCAGCTTCAAAGGCATTGCATTAAAGTTGCAAATAAGGGGCGCGGGCCTTTCAAGAGGCGTTCTAAAATTCTGCGTCTCTTCGTTAAACAGTCACTGTCTCGAAACATCTGCGCCACTTCTCGCTCTTTGATTTGCTCTCCGGAGACGTTACTTTGTGCCATCTCTGTCGACGGCATGTTGTCCTGTTACAAAGCCCAATTTTGTGCATTCTGAAAATTTTCGCCAGATTGTGGCCAATATGTCAGGAGAACATGAAGTGGAAGGAGGTATACTAGATTTCAGCTTCAAAGGCATCGCCTTAAAGTTGCAAATAAGATGCGCAGGCCTTTCAAGAGGCGTTCGAAAATTCTGCCGCTCTTCGTTAAACAGTCACTGTCTCGAAACATCTGCGCCACTTCTCGCCCTTTGATTTGCTCTCCGGAGACGTTACATTGTGCCATCTCTTTCGACGGCATGTTCTCCTGTTACAAAGTCCAATTTTGTGCATTCTGAAAATTTTCGCCAGATTTAGCCAACATATCAGGAGAACATGAAGTGGAAGGAGGTATACTAGATTTCAGCTTCAAAGGCATCGTCTTAAAGTTGCAAATAAGAGGCGCATGCGTTTCAAGAGGCATTCGAAAATTCTGCGTCTCTTTCTTAAACAGTCACTGTCTCGAAACATCTGCGCCACTTCTCGCTCTTTGATTTGCTCTCCGGAGACGTTTCGTTGTGCCATCCCTTTCGACGGCATGTTCTCCTGTTACAAAGCCCAATTTTGTGCATTCTGAAAATTTTCGCCCGATTGTGGCCAATATATCAGGAGAACATGAATTGGAAGGAGGTACACTAGATTTCAGCTTCAAAGGCATCGCCTTAAAGTTGCAAATTAGATGCGCAGGCCTTTCAAGAGGCGTTCGAAAATTCTGCCGCTCTTCGTTAAACAGTCACTGTCTCGAAACATCTGCGCCACTTCTCGCTCTTTGATTTGCTCTACGGAGACGTTACTTTGTGCCATCTCTGTCGACGGCATGTTGTCCTGTTACAAAGCCCAATTTTGTGCATTCTGAAAATTTTCGCCAGATTGTGGCCAATATGTCAGGAGAACATGAAGTGGAAGGAGGTATACTAAATTTCAGCTTCAAAGGCATTGCATTAAAGTTGCAAATAAGGGGCGCGGGCCTTTCAAGAGGCGTTCTAAAATTCTGCGTCTCTTCGTTAAACAGTCACTGTCTCGAAACATCTGCGCCACTTCTCGCTATTTGATTTGCTCTCCGGAGACGTTACTTTGTGCCATCTCTGTCGACGGCATGTTTGTTCTGTTACAAAGCCCAATTTTGTGCATTCTGAAAATTTTCGCCAGATTGTGGCCAATATGTCAGGAGAACATGAAGTGGAAGGAGGTATACTAGATTTCAGCTTCAAAGCCATCGCCTTAAAGTTGCAAATAAGATGCGCAGGCCTTTCAACAGGCGTTCGAAAATTCTGCCGCTCTTCGTTAAACAGTCACTGTCTCGAAACATCTGCGCCACTTCTCGCCCTTTGATTTGCTCTCCGGAGACGTTACTTTGTGCCATCTCTGTCGACGGCATGTTGTCCTGTTACAAAGCCCAATTTTGTGCATTCTGAAAATTTTCGCCAGATTGTGGCCAATATGTCAGGAGAACATGAAGTGGAAGGAGGTATACTAGATTTCAGCTTCAAAGGCATCGCCTTAAAGTTGCAAATAAGAGGCGCAGGCCTTTCAAGAGGCGTTCGAAAATTCTGCGGTTCTTCGTTAAACAGTCACTGTCTCGAAACATCTGCGCCACTTCTCGCTCTTTGATTTGCTCTCCGGAGACGTTACATTGTGCCATCTCTGTCGACGGCATGATGTCCTGTTACAAAGCCCAATCTTGTGCATTCTGAAAATTTTCGCCAGATTGTGGCCAATATATCAGGAGAACATGAAGTAGAAGGAGGTACACTAGATTTCAGCTTCAAAGGCATCGCCTTAAAGTTGCAAATAAGAGGCGCGGGCCTTTCAAGAGGCGTTCTAAAATTCTGCGTCTCTTCGTTAAACAGTCACTGTCTCGAAACATCTGCGCCACTTCTCGCTCTTTGATTTGCTCTCCGGAGACGTTACGTTGTGCCATCTCTTTCGACGGCATGTTCGCCTGTTACAAAGCCCAATTTTGTGCAATCTGAAAATTTTCGCCAGATTTTGGCCAACATATCAGGAGAACATCAATTGGAATGAGGTATACTAAATTTCAGCTTCAAAGGCATCGCATTAAAGTTGCAAATAAGAGGCGCGGGCCTTTCAAGAGGCGTTCTAAAATTCTGCGTCTCTTCGTTAAACAGTCACTGTCTCGAAACATCTGCGCCACTTTTCGCTCTTTGATTTGCTCTCCGGAGACGTTACGTTGTGCCATCTCTTTCGACGACATGTTCTCCTGTTACAAAGTACAATTTTGTGCATTCTGAAAATTTTCGCCAGATTTTGGCCAATATATCAGGAGAATATGAAGTGGAAAGAGGTATACTAGATTTCAGCTTCAAAGGCATGGCCTTAAAGTTGCAAATAAGAGGCGCAGGCCTTTCAAGAGGCGTTCTAAAATTCTGCGTCTCTTCGTTAAACAGTCACTGTCTCGAAACATCTGCGCCACTTCTCGCTCTTTGATTTGCTCTCCGGAGACGTTACGTTGTGCCATCTCTTTCGACGGCATGTTCTCCTGTTACAAAGTCCAATTTTGTGCATTCTGAAAATTTTCGCCAGATATTGGCCAATATATCAGGAGAACATGAAGTGGAAAGAGGTATACTAAATTTCAGCTTCAAAGGAAACGCCTTAAAGTTGCAAATAAGAGGCGCATGCCTTTCAAGAGGCGTTCTAAAATTCTGCGTCTCTTCGTTAAACAGTCACTGTCTCGAAACATCTGCGCCACTTTTCGCTCTTTGATTTGCTCTCCGGAGACGTTACGTTGTGCCATCTCTTTTGACGGCATGTTCTCCTGTTACAAAGTTCAATTTTGTGCATTCTGAAAATTTTCGCCAGATTTTGGCCAATATATCAGGAGAACATGAAGTGGAAAGAGGTATACTAAATTTCAGCTTCAAAGGAAACGCCTTAAAGTTGCAAATCAGAGGCGCAGGCCTTTGAAGAGGCGTTCGAAAATTCTGCGTCTCTTTTGTTAAACAGTCACTGTCTCGAAACATCTGCGCCACTTCTCGCTCTTTGATTTGCTCTCCGGAGACGTTACGTTTTGCCATCTCTTTCGACGGCATGTTCTCCTGTTACAAAGTCCAATTTTGTGCATTCTGAAAATTTTCGCCAGATTTTGGCCAATATATCAGGAGAACATGAAGTGGAAAGACGTATACTAAATTTCAGCTTCAAAGGAAACGCCTTAAAGTTGCAAATAAGAGGCGCATGCCTTTCAAGAGGCGTTCGAAAATTCTGCGTCTCTTCGTTAAACAGTCACTGTCGCGAAACATCTGCGCCACTTCTCGCTCTTTGATTTGCTCTCCGGAGACGTTACTTTGTGCCATCTCTTTCGACGGCATGTTCGCCTGTTACAAAGCCCAATTTTGTGCATTCTGAAAATTTTCGCCAGATTTAGCCAACATATCAGGAGAACATGAAGTGGAAGGAGGTATACTAAATATCAGCTTCAAAGGCATTGCATTAAAGTTGCAAATAAGAGGCGCGGGCCTTTCAAGAGGCGTTCTAAAATTCTGCGTCTCTTCGTTAAACAGTCACTGTCTCGAAACATCTGCGCCACTTCTCGCTCTTTGATTTGCTCTCCGGAGACGTTACGTTGTGCCATCTCTTTCGACGGCATGTTCTCCTGTTACAAAGTCCAATTTTGTGCATTCTGAAAATTTTCGCCAGATTTTGGCCAATATATCAGGAGAACATGAAGTGGAAAGAGGTATACTAAATTTCAGCTTCAAAGGAAACGCCTTAAAGTTGCAAATCAGAGGCGCAGGCCTTTGAAGAGGCGTTCGAAAATTCTGCGTCTCTTTTGTTAAACAGTCACTGTCTCGAAACATCTGCGCCACTTCTCGCTCTTTGATTTGCTCTCCGGAGACGTTACGTTTTGCCATCTCTTTCGACGGCATGTTCTCCTGTTACAAAGTCCAATTTTGTGCATTCTGAAAATTTTCGCCAGATTTTGGCCAATATATCAGGAGAACATGAAGTGGAAAGACGTATACTAAATTTCAGCTTCAAAGGAAACGCCTTAAAGTTGCAAATAAGAGGCGCATGCCTTTCAAGAGGCGTTCGAAAATTCTGAGTCTCTTCGTTAAACAGTCACTGTCGCGAAACATCTGCGCCACTTCTCGCTCTTTGATTTGCTCTCCGGAGACGGTACTTTGTGCCATCTCTGTCGACGGCATGTTGTCCTGTTACAAAGCCCAATTTTGTGCATTCTGAAAATTTTCGCCAGATTGTGGCCAATATATCAGGAGAACATGAAGTGGAAGGAGGTATACTAGATTTCAGCTTCAAAGGCATCGTCTTAAAGTTGCAAATGAGAGGCGCATGCGTTTCAAGAGGCATTCGAAAATTCTGCGTCTCTTCCTTAAACAGTCACTGTCTCGAAACATCTGCGCCACTTCTCGCTCTTTGATTTGCTCTCCGGAGACGTTACTTTGTGCCATCTCTGTCGACGGCATGTTGTCCTGTTACAAAGCCCAATTTTGTGCATTCTGAAAATTTTCGCCCGATTGTGGCCAATATATCAGGAGAACATGAATTGGAAGGAGGTACACTAGATTTCAGCTTCAAAGGCATCGCCTTAAAGTTGCAAATAAGATGCGCAGGCCTTTCAAGAGGCGTTCGAAAATTCTGCCGCTCTTCGTTAAACAGTCACTGTCTCGAAACATCTGCGCCACTTCTCGCTCTTTGATTTGCTCTCCGGAGACGTTACTTTGTGCCATCTCTGTCGACGGCATGTTGTCCTGTTACAAAGCCCAATTTTGTGCATTTTGAAAATTTTCGCCAGATTGTGGCCAATATGTCAGGAGAACATGAAGTGGAAGGAGGTATACTAGATTTCAGCTTCAAAGGCATCGCCTTAAAGTTGCAAATAAGAGGCGCATGCCTTTCAAGAGGCGTTCGAAAATTCAGCGTCTCTTCGTTAAACAGTCACTGTCTCGAAACATCTGCGCCACATCTCGCTCTTTGATTTGCTCTCCGGAGATGTTACATTGTGCCATCTCTTTCGACGGCATGTTCTCCTGTTACAAAGTCCAATTTTGTGCATTCTGAAAATTTTCGCCAGATTTAGCCAACATATCAGGAGAACATGAAGTGGAAGGAGGTATACTAAATATCAGCTTCAAAGGCATTGCATTAAAGTTGCAAATAAGAGGCGCGGGCCTTTCAAGAGGCGTTCTAAAATTCTGCGTCTCTTCGTTAAACAGTCACTGTCTCGAAACATCTGCGCCACTTCTCGCTCTTTGATTTGCTCTCCGGAGACGTTACGTTGTGCCATCCCTTTCGACGGCATGTTCTCCTGTTACAAAGTCAATTTTATGCATTCTGAAAATTTTCGCCAGATTTTGGCCAATATATCAGGAGAACATGAAGTGGAAAGAGGTATACTAAATTTCAGCTTCAAAGGAAACGCCTTAAAGTTGCAAATCAGAGGCGCAGGCCTTTCAAGAGGCGTTCGAAAATTCTGCGGTTCTTCGTTAAACAGTCACTGTCTCGAAACATCTGCGCCACTTCTCGCTCTTTGATTTGCTCTCCGGAGACGTTACATTGTGCCATCTCTGTCGACGGCATGTTGTCCTGTTACAAAGCCCAATCTTGTGCATTCTGAAAATTTTCGCCAGATTGTGGCCAATATATCAGGAGAACATGAAGTAGAAGGAGGTACACTAGATTTTAGCTTCAAATGCATCGCCTTAAAGTTGCAAATAAGAGGCGCATGCCTTTCAAGAGGCGTTCTAAAATTCTGCGTCTCTTCGTTAAACAGTCACTGTCTCGAAACATCTGCGCCACTTTTCGCTCTTTGATTTGCTCTCCGGAGACGTTACGTTGTGCCATCTCTTTTGATGGCATGTTCTCCTGTTACAAAGTTCAATTTTGTGCATTCTGAAAATTTTCGCCAGATTTTGGCCAATATATCAGGAGAACATGAAGTGGAAGGAGGTATACTAGATTTCAGCTTCAAAGGCATCGTCTTAAAGTTGCAAATAAGAGGCGCATGCGTTTCAAGAGGCATTCGAAAATTCTGCGTCTCTTTTGTTAAACAGTCACTGTCTCGAAACATCTGCGCCACTTCTCGCTCTCTGATTTGCTCTCCGGAGACGTTACGTTGTGCCATCTCTTTCGAAGGCATGTTCTCCTGTTACAAAGTCCAATTTTGTGCATTCTGAAAGTTTTCGCCAGATTGTGGCCAATATATCAGGAGAACATGAATTGGAAGGAGGTACACTAGATTTCAGCTTCAAAGGCATCGCCTTAAAGTTGCAAATTAGATGCGCAGGCCTTTCAAGAGGCGTTCGAAAATTCTGCCGCTCTTCGTTAAACAGTCACTGTCTCGAAACATCTGCGCCACTTCTCGCTCTTTGATTTGCTCTACGGAGACGTTACTTTGTGCCATCTCTGTCGACGGCATGTTTTCCTGTTACAAAGCCCAATTTTGTGCATTCTGAAAATTATCGCCAGATTGTGGCCAATATGTCAGGAGAACATGAAGTGGAAGGAGGTATACTAAATTTCAGCTTCAAAGGCATTGCATTAAAGTTGCAAATAAGGGGCGCGGGCCTTTCAAGAGGCGTTCTAAAATTCTGCGTCTCTTCGTTAAACAGTCACTGTCTCGAAACATCTGCGCCACTTCTCGCTCTTTGATTTGCTCTCCGGAGACGTTACTTTGTGCCATCTCTGTCGACGGCATGTTGTCCTGTTACAAAGCCCAATTTTGTGCATTCTGAAAATTTTCGCCAGATTGTGGCCAATATGTCAGGAGAACATGAAGTGGAAGGAGGTATACTAGATTTCAGCTTCAAAGGCATCGCCTTAAAGTTGCAAATAAGATGCGCAGGCCTTTCAAGAGGCGTTCGAAAATTCTGCCGCTCTTCGTTAAACAGTCACTGTCTCGAAACATCTGCGCCACTTCTCGCCCTTTGATTTGCTCTCCGGAGACGTTACATTGTGCCATCTCTTTCGACGGCATGTTCTCCTGTTACAAAGTCCAATTTTGTGCATTCTGAAAATTTTCGCCAGATTTAGCCAACATATCAGGAGAACATGAAGTGGAAGGAGGTATACTAGATTTCAGCTTCAAAGGCATCGTCTTAAAGTTGCAAATAAGAGGCGCATGCGTTTCAAGAGGCATTCGAAAATTCTGCGTCTCTTTCTTAAACAGTCACTGTCTCGAAACATCTGCGCCACTTCTCGCTCTTTGATTTGCTCTCCGGAGACGTTTCGTTGTGCCATCCCTTTCGACGGCATGTTCTCCTGTTACAAAGCCCAATTTTGTGCATTCTGAAAATTTTCGCCCGATTGTGGCCAATATATCAGGAGAACATGAATTGGAAGGAGGTACACTAGATTTCAGCTTCAAAGGCATCGCCTTAAAGTTGCAAATTAGATGCGCAGGCCTTTCAAGAGGCGTTCGAAAATTCTGCCGCTCTTCGTTAAACAGTCACTGTCTCGAAACATCTGCGCCACTTCTCGCTCTTTGATTTGCTCTACGGAGACGTTACTTTGTGCCATCTCTGTCGACGGCATGTTGTCCTGTTACAAAGCCCAATTTTGTGCATTCTGAAAATTTTCGCCAGATTGTGGCCAATATGTCAGGAGAACATGAAGTGGAAGGAGGTATACTAAATTTCAGCTTCAAAGGCATTGCATTAAAGTTGCAAATAAGGGGCGCGGGCCTTTCAAGAGGCGTTCTAAAATTCTGCGTCTCTTCGTTAAACAGTCACTGTCTCGAAACATCTGCGCCACTTCTCGCTATTTGATTTGCTCTCCGGAGACGTTACTTTGTGCCATCTCTGTCGACGGCATGTTTGTTCTGTTACAAAGCCCAATTTTGTGCATTCTGAAAATTTTCGCCAGATTGTGGCCAATATGTCAGGAGAACATGAAGTGGAAGGAGGTATACTAGATTTCAGCTTCAAAGCCATCGCCTTAAAGTTGCAAATAAGATGCGCAGGCCTTTCAACAGGCGTTCGAAAATTCTGCCGCTCTTCGTTAAACAGTCACTGTCTCGAAACATCTGCGCCACTTCTCGCCCTTTGATTTGCTCTCCGGAGACGTTACTTTGTGCCATCTCTGTCGACGGCATGTTGTCCTGTTACAAAGCCCAATTTTGTGCATTCTGAAAATTTTCGCCAGATTGTGGCCAATATGTCAGGAGAACATGAAGTGGAAGGAGGTATACTAGATTTCAGCTTCAAGGCATCGCCTTAAAGTTGCAAATAAGAGGCGCAGGCCTTTCAAGAGGCGTTCGAAAATTCTGCGGTTCTTCGTTAAACAGTCACTGTCTCGAAACATCTGCGCCACTTCTCGCTCTTTGATTTGCTCTCCGGAGACGTTACATTGTGCCATCTCTGTCGACGGCATGATGTCCTGTTACAAAGCCCAATCTTGTGCATTCTGAAAATTTTCGCCAGATTGTGGCCAATATATCAGGAGAACATGAAGTAGAAGGAGGTACACTAGATTTCAGCTTCAAAGGCATCGCCTTAAAGTTGCAAATAAGAGGCGCGGGCCTTTCAAGAGGCGTTCTAAAATTCTGCGTCTCTTCGTTAAACAGTCACTGTCTCGAAACATCTGCGCCACTTCTCGCTCTTTGATTTGCTCTCCGGAGACGTTACGTTGTGCCATCTCTTTCGACGGCATGTTCGCCTGTTACAAAGCCCAATTTTGTGCAATCTGAAAATTTTCGCCAGATTTTGGCCAACATATCAGGAGAACATCAATTGGAATGAGGTATACTAAATTTCAGCTTCAAAGGCATCGCATTAAAGTTGCAAATAAGAGGCGCGGGCCTTTCAAGAGGCGTTCTAAAATTCTGCGTCTCTTCGTTAAACAGTCACTGTCTCGAAACATCTGCGCCACTTTTCGCTCTTTGATTTGCTCTCCGGAGACGTTACGTTGTGCCATCTCTTTCGACGACATGTTCTCCTGTTACAAAGTACAATTTTGTGCATTCTGAAAATTTTCGCCAGATTTTGGCCAATATATCAGGAGAATATGAAGTGGAAAGAGGTATACTAGATTTCAGCTTCAAAGGCATGGCCTTAAAGTTGCAAATAAGAGGCGCAGGCCTTTCAAGAGGCGTTCTAAAATTCTGCGTCTCTTCGTTAAACAGTCACTGTCTCGAAACATCTGCGCCACTTCTCGCTCTTTGATTTGCTCTCCGGAGACGTTACGTTGTGCCATCTCTTTCGACGGCATGTTCTCCTGTTACAAAGTCCAATTTTGTGCATTCTGAAATTTTCGCCAGATATTGGCCAATATATCAGGAGAACATGAAGTGGAAAGAGGTATACTAAATTTCAGCTTCAAAGGAAACGCCTTAAAGTTGCAAATAAGAGGCGCATGCCTTTCAAGAGGCGTTCTAAAATTCTGCGTCTCTTCGTTAAACAGTCACTGTCTCGAACATCTGCGCCACTTTTCGCTCTTTGATTTGCTCTCCGGAGACGTTACGTTGTGCCATCTCTTTTGACGGCATGTTCTCCTGTTACAAAGTTCAATTTTGTGCATTCTGAAAATTTTCGCCAGATTTTGGCCAATATATCAGGAGAACATGAAGTGGAAAGAGGTATACTAAATTTCAGCTTCAAAGGAAACGCCTTAAAGTTGCAAATCAGAGGCGCAGGCCTTTGAAGAGGCGTTCGAAAATTCTGCGTCTCTTTTGTTAAACAGTCACTGTCTCGAAACATCTGCGCCACTTCTCGCTCTTTGATTTGCTCTCCGGAGACGTTACGTTTTGCCATCTCTTTCGACGGCATGTTCTCCTGTTACAAAGTCCAATTTTGTGCATTCTGAAAATTTCGCCAGATTTTGGCCAATATATCAGGAGAACATGAAGTGGAAAGACGTATACTAAATTTCAGCTTCAAAGGAAACGCCTTAAAGTTGCAAATAAGAGGCGCATGCCTTTCAAGAGGCGTTCGAAAATTCTGCGTCTCTTCGTTAAACAGTCACTGTCGCGAAACATCTGCGCCACTTCTCGCTCTTTGATTTGCTCTCCGGAGACGTTACTTTGTGCCATCTCTTTCGACGGCATGTTCGCCTGTTACAAAGCCCAATTTTGTGCATTCTGAAAATTTTCGCCAGATTTAGCCAACATATCAGGAGAACATGAAGTGGAAGGAGGTATACTAAATATCAGCTTCAAAGGCATTGCATTAAAGTTGCAAATAAGAGGCGCGGGCCTTTCAAGAGGCGTTCTAAAATTCTGCGTCTCTTCGTTAAACAGTCACTGTCTCGAAACATCTGCGCCACTTCTCGCTCTTTGATTTGCTCTCCGGAGACGTTACGTTGTGCCATCTCTTTCGACGGCATGTTCTCCTGTTACAAAGTCCAATTTTGTGCATTCTGAAATTTTCGCCAGATTTTGGCCAATATATCAGGAGAACATGAAGTGGAAAGAGGTATACTAAATTTCAGCTTCAAAGGAAACGCCTTAAAGTTGCAAATCAGAGGCGCAGGCCTTTGAAGAGGCGTTCGAAAATTCTGCGTCTCTTTTGTTAAACAGTCACTGTCTCGAAACATCTGCGCCACTTCTCGCTCTTTGATTTGCTCTCCGGAGACGTTACGTTTTGCCATCTCTTTCGACGGCATGTTCTCCTGTTACAAAGTCCAATTTTGTGCATTCTGAAATTTTCGCCAGATTTTGGCCAATATATCAGGAGAACATGAAGTGGAAAGACGTATACTAAATTTCAGCTTCAAAGGAAACGCCTTAAAGTTGCAAATAAGAGGCGCATGCCTTTCAAGAGGCGTTCGAAAATTCTGAGTCTCTTCGTTAAACAGTCACTGTCGCGAAACATCTGCGCCACTTCTCGCTCTTTGATTTGCTCTCCGGAGACGTTACTTTGTGCCATCTCTGTCGACGGCATGTTGTCCTGTTACAAAGCCCAATTTTGTGCATTCTGAAAATTTTCGCCAGATTGTGGCCAATATATCAGGAGAACATGAAGTGGAAGGAGGTATACTAGATTTCAGCTTCAAAGGCATCGTCTTAAAGTTGCAAATGAGAGGCGCATGCGTTTCAAGAGGCATTCGAAATTCTGCGTCTCTTCCTTAAACAGTCACTGTCTCGAAACATCTGCGCCACTTCTCGCTCTTTGATTTGCTCTCCGGAGACGTTACTTTGTGCCATCTCTGTCGACGGCATGTTGTCCTGTTACAAAGCCCAATTTTGTGCATTCTGAAAATTTTCGCCCGATTGTGGCCAATATATCAGGAGAACATGAATTGGAAGGAGGTACACTAGATTTCAGCTTCAAAGGCATCGCCTTAAAGTTGCAAATAAGATGCGCAGGCCTTTCAAGAGGCGTTCGAAAATTCTGCCGCTCTTCGTTAAACAGTCACTGTCTCGAAACATCTGCGCCACTTCTCGCTCTTTGATTTGCTCTCCGGAGACGTTACTTTGTGCCATCTCTGTCGACGGCATGTTGTCCTGTTACAAAGCCCAATTTTGTGCATTTTGAAAATTTTCGCCAGATTGTGGCCAATATGTCAGGAGAACATGAAGTGGAAGGAGGTATACTAGATTTCAGCTTCAAAGCATCGCCTTAAAGTTGCAAATAAGAGGCGCATGCCTTTCAAGAGGCGTTCGAAAATTCAGCGTCTCTTCGTTAAACAGTCACTGTCTCGAAACATCTGCGCCACATCTCGCTCTTTGATTTGCTCTCCGGAGATGTTACATTGTGCCATCTCTTTCGACGGCATGTTCTCCTGTTACA
>NW_027487825.1:0-12715 GCF_050908995.1 Andrena cerasifolii | reverse complement strand
AAGTTGCCAATACGAGGCGGAGGCCTTTCAAGAGGCGTTCGAAAATTCTGCGTCTCTTCGTTAAGCAGTCACTGTCTCGAAACATCTGCGCCACTTCTCGCTCTTTGTTTTGATCTCCGAAGACGTTACTTCGTGCCATCTTTTCGACGGCATGTTCTCCTGTTACAAAGCGCAATTTTGTGCATTCTGAAAATATACGCCAGATTTTGGCCAATATATTAGGAGAACATGAAGTGGAAAGAGGTATACTAAATTTCAGCTTCAAAGGCATCGCCTTAAAGTTGCCAATAAGAGGCGCATTCCTTTCAAGAGGCGTTCGAAAATTCTGCGTCTCTTCGTTAAGCAGTCACTGTCTCGAAACATCTGCGCCACTTATCGCTCTTTGATTTGCTCTCCGGAGACGTTACATTGTGCCATCTCTTTTGACGGCATGTTCTCCTGTCACAAAGTCCACTTTTGTGCATTCTCGAAATTTTCGCCTGATTTTGGCCAATATATCTTGAGAACATGAAGTGGAAAGAGGTATACTAAATTTCAGCATCAAAGGCATCGCCTTAAAGTTGCTAATAAGAGGCGCGGGCCTTTCAAGAGGCGTTCGAAAATACTGCGTCTCTTCGTTAAACAGTCACTGTCTCGAAACATCTGCGCGACTCCTCGCTCAATGAGTTGCTCTCCGGTGATGTTACGTTGTGCCATCTGTTTCGACGGCATGTTCTCCTGTTACAAAGCGCAATTTTGTGCATTCTGAAATTATTCGCCAGATTTTGGCCAATATATCAGGAGAACATGAAGTGGAAAGAGATACACTAAATTTCAGCGTCAAAGGCATCGCTTTAAAGTTGCTAATAAGAGGAGCATTCCTTTCAAGAGGCGTTCGAAAATTCTGCGTCTCTTCTTAAACAGTCACTGTCTCGAAATATCTGCGCCACTTCTCGCTCATTGATTTGCTCTCGTTAGACGTTACATTGTGCCATCTCTTTCGACGGCATGTTCTCCTGTTACAAAGCGCAATTTTGTGCATTCTGAAAATTTTCGCCAGATTTTGGCCAATATATCAGGAGAACATGAAGTGGAAAGAGGTATACTAAATTTGAGCTTCAAAGGCATCGCCTTAAAGTTGCCAAAAGAGGCGCAGGCCTTTCAAGAGGCGTTCGAAAATTCTGCGTCTCTTCGTTAAACAGTCACTGTCTCGAAACATCTGCGCGACTTATCGCTCTTTGATTTGCTCTCCGGAGACGTTACATTGTGCCATCTCTTTTGACGGCATGTTCTCCTGTTACAAAGTCCACTTTTGTGCATTCTCGAAATTTTCGCCTGATTTTGGCCAATATATCATGAGAACATGAAGTGGAAAGAGGTATACTAAATTTCAGCTTCAAAGTCATCGCCTTAAAGTTGCAAATAAGAGGCGCATTCCTTTCAAGAGGCGTTCGAAAATTCTGCGTCTCTTCGTTAAACAGTCACTGTCTCGAAACATCTGCGCCGCTTCTCGCTCTTTCATTTGCTCTCCGGAGACGTTACATTGAGCCATCTCTTTCGACGGCATGTTTCTCCTGTTACAAAGCGTAATTTTGTGCATTCTGAAAATTTTCGCCAGATTTTGGCCAATATATCATGAGAACATGAAGTGGAAAGAGGTATACTAAATTCCAGCTTCAAAGGCATCGCCTTAAAGTTGCCAATAAGAGGCGCATTCCTTTCAAGAGGCGTTCGAAAATTCTGCGTCTCTTCGTTAAGCAGTCACTGTCTCGAAACATCTGCGCCACTTCTCGCGCTTTGATTTGCTCTACGGAGACGTTACTTTGTGCCATCTCTTTCGACAGCATGTTCTCCTGTTGCAAAGCCCAATTTGGTGCATTTTGTAAATTTTCGCCAGATTTTGGCCAATATATTAGGAGAACATGAAGTGGAAAGAGGTATACTAAATTTCAGCTTCAAAGGCATCGCCTTAAAGTTGCTAATAAGAGGCGCATTCCTTTCAAGAGGCGTTCGAAAATTCTGCGTCTCTTCGTTAAACAGTCACTGTCTCGAAACATCTGCGCCACTTATCGCTCTTTGATTTGCTCTCCGGAGACGTTACATTGTGCCATCTCTTTTGACGGCATGTTCTCCTGTTACAAAGTCCACTTTTGTGCATTCTCGAAATTTTCGCCTGATTTTGGCCAATATATCATGAGAACATGAAGTGGAAAGAGTTATACTAAATTTCAGCTTCAAAGGCATCACCTTAAAGTTGCAAATAAGAGGCGCATTCCTTTCAAGAGGCGTTCGAAAATTCTGCGTCTCTTCGTTAAACAGTCACTGTCTCGAAACATCTGCGCCACTTCTCGCTCTTTGATTTGCTCTCCGGAGACGTTACATTGAGCCATCTCTTTCGACGGCATGTTCTCCTGTTACAAAGCGTAATTTTGTGCATTCTGAAAATTTTCGCCAGATTTTGGCCAATATATCATGAGAACATGAAGTGGAAAGAGGTATACTAAATTTCAGCTTCAAAGGCATCGCCTTAAAGTTGCAAATAAGAGGCGCAGGCCTTTCAAGAGGCGTTCGAAAATTCTGCGTCTCTTCGTTAAGCAGTCACTGTCTCGAAACATCTGCGCCACTTCTCGCTCTTTGATTTGCTCTCCGGAGACGTTACATTGTGCCATGTCTTTCGACGGCATGTTCTCCTGTTACAAAGCCCAATTTTGTGCATTCTGAAAATTTTCGCCAAATTTGGGCCAATGTATCAGGGAGAACATGAAGTGGAAAGAGGTATACTAAATTTCAGCTTCAAAGGCATCGCCTTAAAGTTGCCAATACGAGGCGGAGGCCTTTCAAGAGGCGTTCGAAAATTCTGCGTCTCTTCGTTAAGCAGTCACTGTCTCGAAACATCTGCGCCACTTCTCGCTCTTTGATTTGCTCTCCGGAGACGTTACTTTGTGCCATCTCTTTCGACGGCATGTTCTCCTGGTACAAAGCGCAATTTTGTGCATTCTGAAAATATTCGCCAGATTTTGGCCAATATATGAGGAGAACATGAAGTGCAAAGAGGTACACTAAATTTCAGCTTCAAAGGCATCGCCTTAAAGTTGCAAATAAGAGGCGCAGGCCTTTCAAGAGGCGTTCGAAAATTCTGCGTCTCTTCGTTAAACAGTCACTGTCTCGAAACATCTGCGCCACTTCTCGCTCTTTGATTTGATCTCCGAAGACGTTACTTCGTGCCATCTTTTTCGACGGCATGTTCTCCTGTTACAAAGCGCAATTTTGTGCATTCTGAAAATATACGCCAGATTTTGGCCAATATATTAGGAGAACATGAAGTGGAAAGAGGTATACTAAATTTCAGCTTCAAAGGCATCGCCTTAAAGTTGCCAATAAGAGGCGCATTCCTTTCAAGAGGCGTTCGAAAATTCTGCGTCTCTTCGTTAAGCAGTCACTGTCTCGAAACATCTGCGCCACTTATCGCTCTTTGATTTGCTCTCCGGAGACGTTACATTGTGCCATCTCTTTTGACGGCATGTTCTCCTGTCACAAAGTCCACTTTTGTGCATTCTCGAAATTTTCGCCTGATTTTGGCCAATATATCTTGAGAACATGAAGTGGAAAGAGGTATACTAAATTTCAGCATCAAAGGCATCGCCTTAAAGTTGCTAATAAGAGGCGCGGGCCTTTCAAGAGGCGTTCGAAAATACTGCGTCTCTTCGTTAAACAGTCACTGTCTCGAAACATCTGCGCGACTCCTCGCTCAATGATTTGCTCTCCGGTGATGTTACGTTGTGCCATCTGTTTCGACGGCATGTTCTCCTGTTACAAAGCGCAATTTTGTGCATTCTGAAATTATTCGCCAGATTTTGGCCAATATATCAGGAGAACATGAAGTGGAAAGAGATACACTAAATTTCAGCGTCAAAGGCATCGCTTTAAAGTTGCTAATAAGAGGAGCATTCCTTTCAAGAGGCTTTCGAAAATTCTGCGTCTCTTCTTAAACAGTCACTGTCTCGAAATATCTGCGCCACTTCTCGCTCATTGATTTGCTCTCGTTAGACGTTACATTGTGCCATCTCTTTCGACGGCATGTTCTCCTGTTACAAAGCGCAATTTTGTGCATTCTGAAAATTTTCGCCAGATTTTGGCCAATATATCAGGAGAACATGAAGTGGAAAGAGGTATACTAAATTTGAGCTTCAAAGGCATCGCCTTAAAGTTGCCAAAAGAGGCGCAGGCCTTTCAAGAGGCGTTCGAAAATTCTGCGTCTCTTCGTTAAACAGTCACTGTCTCGAAACATCTGCGCGACTTATCGCTCTTTGATTTGCTCTCCGGAGACGTTACATTGTGCCATCTCTTTTGACGGCATGTTCTCCTGTTACAAAGTCCACTTTTGTGCATTCTCGAAATTTTCGCCTGATTTTGGCCAATATATCATGAGAACATGAAGTGGAAAGAGGTATACTAAATTTCAGCTTCAAAGTCATCGCCTTAAAGTTGCAAATAAGAGGCGCATTCCTTTCAAGAGGCGTTCGAAAATTCTGCGTCTCTTCGTTAAACAGTCACTGTCTCGAAACATCTGCGCCGCTTCTCGCTCTTTGATTTGCTCTCCCGGAGACGTTACATTGAGCCATCTCTTTCGACGGCATGTTCTCCTGTTACAAAGCGTAATTTTGTGCATTCTGAAAATTTTCGCCAGATTTTGGCCAATATATCATGAGAACATGAAGTGGAAAGAGGTATACTAAATTCCAGCTTCAAAGGCATCGCCTTAAAGTTGCCAATAAGAGGCGCATTCCTTTCAAGAGGCGTTCGAAAATTCTGCGTCTCTTCGTTAAGCAGTCACTGTCTCGAAACATCTGCGCCACTTATCGCTCTTTGATTTGCTCTCCGGAGACGTTACATTGTGCCATCTCTTTTGACGGCATGTTCTCCTGTCACAAAGTCCACTTTTGTGCATTCTCGAAATTTTCGCCTGATTTTGGCCAATATATCTTGAGAACATGAAGTGGAAAGAGGTATACTAAATTTCAGCATCAAAGGCATCGCCTTAAAGTTGCTAATAAGAGGCGCGGGCCTTTCAAGAGGCGTTCGAAAATACTGCGTCTCTTCGTTAAACAGTCACTGTCTCGAAACATCTGCGCGACTCCTCGCTCAATGATTTGCTCTCCGGTGATGTTACGTTGTGCCATCTGTTTCGACGGCATGTTCTCCTGTTACAAAGCGCAATTTTGTGCATTCTGAAATTATTCGCCAGATTTTGGCCAATATATCAGGAGAACATGAAGTGGAAAGAGATACACTAAATTTCAGCGTCAAAGGCATCGCTTTAAAGTTGCTAATAAGAGGAGCATTCCTTCAAGAGGCGTTCGAAAATACTGCGTCTCTTCGTTAAGCAGTCACTGTCTCGAAACATCTGCGCCACTTCTCGCTCTTTGATTTGCTCTCCGGAGACGTTACTTTGTACCATCTCTTTCGACAGCGTGTTCTCCTGTTACAAAGCCCAATTTTGTGCATTCTGAAAATTTTCGCCAGATTTTGGCCAATATATCAGGAGAACATGAAGTGGAAAGAGGTATACTAAATTTCAGCTTCAAAGGCATCGCCTTAAAATTGCCAAAAGAGGCGGAGGCCTTTCAAGAGGCGTTCGAAAATACTGCGTCTCTTCGTTAAACAGTCACTGTCCCGAAACATCTGCGCCACTCCTCGCTCATTGGTTTGCTCTCCGGAGACGTTACTTTGTGCCATCTCTTTCGACGGCATGTTCTCCTGTTACAAAGCCCAATTTTGTGCATTCTGAAAATTTTCGCCAGACTTTGGCCAATATATTAGGAGAACATGAAGTGGAAAGAGGTATACTAAATTTCAGCTTCAAAGGCATCGCCTTAAAGTTGCTAATAAGAGGCGCATTCCTTTCAAGAGGCCTTCGAAAATTCTGCGTCTCTTCGTTAAGCAGTCACTGTCTCGAAACATCTGCGCCACTTCTCGCTCTTTGATTTGCTCTCCGGAGACGTTACTTTGTGCCATCTCTTTCGACGGCATGTTCTCCTGTTACAAAGCCAAAATTTGTGCATTCTCGAAATTTTCGCCTAGTTTTGGCCAATATATCAGGAGAACATGAAGTGGAAATAGGTATACTAAATTCCAGCTTCAAAGGCATCGCCTTAAAGTTGCCAATAAGAGGCGCATTCCTTTCAAGAGGCGTTCGAAAATTCTGCGTCTCTTCGTTAAGCAGTCACTGTCTCGAAACATCTGCGCCACTTCTCGCGCTTTGATTTGCTCTACGGAGACGTTACTTTGTGCCATCTCTTTCGACAGCATGTTCTCCTGTTGCAAAGCCCAATTTGGTGCATTTTGTAAATTTTCGCCAGATTTTGGCCAATATATTAGGAGAACATGAAGTGGAAAGAGGTATACTAAATTTCAGCTTCAAAGGCATCGCCTTAAAGTTGCTAATAAGAGGCGCATTCCTTTCAAGAGGCGTTCGAAAATTCTGCGTCTCTTCGTTAAACAGTCACTGTCTCGAAACATCTGCGCCACTTATCGCTCTTTGATTTGCTCTCCGGAGACGTTACATTGTGCCATCTCTTTTGACGGCATGTTCTCCTGTTACAAAGTCCACTTTTGTGCATTCTCGAGATTTTCGCCTGATTTTGGCCAATATATCATGAGAACATGAAGTGGAAAGAGTTATACTAAATTTCAGCTTCAAAGGCATCAGCTTAAAGTTGCAAATAAGAGGCGCATTCCTTTCAAGAGGCGTTCGAAAATTCTGCGTCTCTTCGTTAAACAGTCACTGTCTCGAAACATCTGCGCCACTTCTCGCTCTTTGATTTGCTCTCCGGAGACGTTACATTGAGCCATCTCTTTCGACGGCATGTTCTCCTGTTACAAAGCGTAATTTTGTGCATTCTGAAAATTTTCGCCAGATTTTGGCCAATATATCATGAGAACATGAAGTGGAAAGAGGTATACTAAATTTCAGCTTCAAAGGCATCGCCTTAAAGTTGCAAATAAGAGGCGCAGGCCTTTCAAGAGGCGTTCGAAAATTCTGCGTCTCTTCGTTAAGCAGTCACTGTCGCGAAACATCTGCGCCACTTCTCGCTCTTTGATTTGCTCTCCGGAGACGTTACATTGTGCCATGTCTTTCGACGGCATGTTCTCCTGTTACAAAGCCCAATTTTGTGCATTCTGAAAATTTTCGCCAAATTTGGGCCAATGTATCAGGAGAACATGAAGTGGAAAGAGGTATACTAAATTTCAGCTTCAAAGGCATCGCCTTAAAGTTGCCAATACGAGGCGGAGGCCTTTCAAGAGGCGTTCGAAAATTCTGCGTCTCTTCGTTAAGCAGTCACTGTCTCGAAACATCTGCGCCACTTCTCGCTCTTTGATTTGCTCTCCGGAGACGTTACTTTGTGCCATCTCTTTCGACGGCATGTTCTCCTGGTACAAAGCGCAATTTTGTGCATTCTGAAAATATTCGCCAGATTTTGGCCAATATATGAGGAGAACATGAAGTGCAAAGATGTACACTAAATTTCAGCTTCAAAGGCATCGCCTTAAAGTTGCAAATAAGAGGCGCAGGCCATTCAAGAGGCGTTCGAAAATTCTGCGTCTCTTCGTTAAACAGTCACTGTCTCTAAACATCTGCGCCACTTCTCGTTCTTTGATTTGCTCTCCGGAGACGTAACTTTGTGCCATCTCTTTCGACGGCATGTTCTCCAGTTACAAAGCCCAATTTTGTGCATTCTGTAAATTTTCGCCAAATTTTGGCCAATGTATCAGGAGAATATGAAGTGGAAAGAGGTATAATAAATTTCAGCTTCAAAGGCATCGCCTTAACGTTGCCAATACGAGGCGCATTCCTTTCAAGAGGCGTTCGAAAATTCTGCGTCTCTTCGTTAAGCAGTCACTGTCTCGAAACATCTGCGCCACTTATCGCTCTTTGATTTGCTCTCCGGAGACGTTACATTGTGCCATCTCTTTTGACGGCATGTTCTCCTGTCACAAAGTCCACTTTTGTGCATTCTCGAAATTTTCGCCTGATTTTGGCCAATATATCATGAGAACATGAAGTAGAAAGAGGTATACTAAATTTCAGCTTCAAAGGCATCGCCTTAAAGTTGCCAATAAGAGGCGCATTCCTTTCAAGAGGCGTTCGAAAATTCTGCGTCTCTTCGTTAAGCAGTCACTGTCTCGAACATCTGCGCCACTTCTCGCTCTTTGATTTGCTCTCCGGAGACGTTACTTTGTGCCATCTCTTTCGACGGCATGTTCTCCTGTTACAAAGCCAAAATTTGTGCATTTTCGAAATTTTCGCCTAGATTTGGCCAATATATCAGGAGAACATGAAGTGGAAATAGGTATACTAAATTCCAGCTTCAAAGGCATCGCCTTAAAGTTGCCAATAAGAGGCGCATTCCTTTCAAGAGGCGTTCGAAAATTCTGCGTCTCTTCGTTAAGCAGTCACTGTCTCGAAACATCTGCGCCACTTCTCGCGCTTTGATTTGCTCTCCGGAGACGTTACATTGAGCCATCTCTTTCGACGGCATGTTCTCCTGTTACAAAGCGTAATTTTGTGCATTCTGAAAATTTTCGCCAGATTTTGGCCAATATATCATGAGAACATGAAGTGGAAAGAGGTAAACTAAATTTCAGCTTCAAAGGCATCGCCTTAAAGTTGCAAATAAGAGGCGCAGGCCTTTCAAGAGGCGTTCGAAAATTCTGCGTCTCTTCGTTAAGCAGTCACTGTCTCGAAACATCTGCGCCACTTCTCGCTCTTTGATTTGCTCTCCGGAGACGTTACATTGTGCCATGTCTTTCGACGGCATGTTCTCCTGTTACAAAGCCCAATTTTGTGCATTCTGAAAATTTTCGCCAAATTTGGGCCAATGTATCAGGCGAACATGAAGTGGAAAGAGGTATACTAAATTTCAGCTTCAAAGGCATCGCCTTAAAGTTGCCAATACGAGGCGGAGGCCTTTCAAGAGGCGTTCGAAAATTCTGCGTCTCTTCGTTAAGCAGTCACTGTCTCGAAACATCTGCGCCACTTCTCGCTCTTTGATTTGCTCTCCGGAGACGTTACTTTGTGCCATCTCTTTCGACGGCATGTTCTCCTGGTACAAAGCGCAATTTTGTGCATTCTGAAAATATTCGCCAGATTTTGGCCAATATATGAGGAGAACATGAAGTGCAAAGAGGTACACTAAATTTCAGCTTCAAAGGCATCGCCTTAAAGTTGCCAATAAGAGGCGCATTCCTTTCAAGAGGCGTTCGAAAATTCTGCGTCTCTTCGTTAAGCAGTCACTGTCTCGAAACATCTGCGCCACTTCTCGCGCTTTGATTTGCTCTACGGAGACGTTACTTTGTGCCATCTCTTTCGACAGCATGTTCTCCTGTTGCAAAGCCCAATTTGGTGCATTTTGTAAATTTTCGCCAGATTTTGGCCAATATATTAGGAGAACATGAAGTGGAAAGAGGTATACTAAATTTCAGCTTCAAAGGCATCGCCTTAAAGTTGCTAATAAGAGGCGCATTCCTTTCAAGAGGCGTTCGAAAATTCTGCGTCTCTTCGTTAAACAGTCACTGTCTCGAAACATCTGCGCCACTTCTCGCTCATTGATTTGCTCTCCGGAGACGTTACATTGTGCCATGTCTTTCGACGGCATGTTCTCCTGGTACAAAGCCCAATTTTGTGCATTCTGAAAATATTCGCCAGATTGTGGCCAATATATGAGGAGAACATGAAGTGCAAAGAGGTACACTAAATTTCAGCTTCAAAGGCATCGCCTTAAAGTTGCAAATAAGAGGCGCAGGCCTTTCAAGAGGCGTTCGAAAATTTTGCGTCTCTTCGTTAAACAGTCACTGTCTCTAAACATCTGCGCCACTTCTCGCTCTTTGATTTGCTCTCCGGAGACGTAACTTTGTGCCATCTCTTTCGACGGCATGTTCTCCAGTTACAAAGCCCAATTTTGTGCATTCTGTAAATTTTCGCCAAATTTTGGCCAATGTATCAGGAGAATATGAAGTGGAAAGAGGTATAATAAATTTCAGCTTCAAAGGCATCGCCTTAACGTTGCCAATACGAGGCGCAGGCCAGTCAAGAGGCGTTCGAAAATTCTGCGTCTCTTCGTTAAGCAGTCATTGTCTCGAAACATCTGCGCCACTTCTCGCTCATTGATTTGCTCTCCGAAGACGTTACTTTGTGCCATCTCTTTCGACGGCATGTTCTCCTGTTACAAAGCGCAATTTTGTGCATTCTGAAAATATTCACCAGATTTTGGACAATACATCAGGAGAACATGAAGTGGAAAGAGGTATACTAAATTTCAGCTTCAAAGGCATCGCCTTAAAGTTGCCAATACGAGGCGGAGGCCTTTCAAGAGGCGTTCGAAAATTCTGCGTCTCTTCGTTAAGCAGTCACTGTCTCGAAACATCTGCGCCACTTCTCGCTCTTTGATTTGATCTCCGAAGACGTTACTTCGTGCCATCTCTTTCGACGGCATGTTCTCCTGTTACAAAGCGCAATTTTGTGCATTCTGAAAATATTCACCAGATTTTGGCCAATACATCAGGAGAACATGAAGTGGAAAGAGGTATACTAAATTTCAGCTTCAAAGGCATCGCCTTAAAGCTGCAAATAAGAGGCGCAGGCCTTTCAAGAGGCGTTCGAATATTCTGCGTCTCTTCGTTGAACAGTCACTGTCTCGAAACATCTGCGCCACTTCTCGCTCTTTGATTTGCTCTCCGGAGACGTTACTTTGTTCCATCTCTTTCGACAGCGTGTTCTCCTGTTACAAAGCCCAATTTTGTGCATTCTGAAAATTTACGCCAGATTTTGGCCAACATATCAGGAGAACATGAAGTGGAAATAGGTGTACTAAATTTCAGCTTCAAAGGCATCGCCTTAAAGTTGCCAATACGAGGCGGAGGCCTTTCAAGAGGCGTTCGAAAATTCTGCGTCTCTTCGTTAAACAGTCACTGTCTCTAAACATCTGCGCCACTTCTCGCTCTTTGATTTGCTCTCCGGAGACGTAACTTTGTGCCATCTCTTTCGACGGCATGTTCTCCAGTTACAAAGCCCAATTTTGTGCATTCTGTAAATTTTCGCCAAATTTTGGCCAATGTATCAGGAGAATATGAAGTGGAAAGAGGTATAATAAATTTCAGCTTCAAAGGCATCGCCTTAACGTTGCCAATACGAGGCGCATTCCTTTCAAGAGGCGTTCGAAAATTCTGCGTCTCTTCGTTAAGCAGTCACTGTCTCGAAACATCTGCGCCACTTATCGCTCTTTGATTTGCTCTCCGGAGACGTTACATTGTGCCATCTCTTTTGACGGCATGTTCTCCTGTCACAAAGTCCACTTTTGTGCATTCTCGAAATTTTCGCCTGATTTTGGCCAATATATCATGAGAACATGAAGTGGAAAGAGGTATACTAAATTTCAGCTTCAAAGGCATCGCCTTAAAGTTGCCAATAAGAGGCGCATTCCTTTCAAGAGGCGTTCGAAAATTCTGCGTCTCTTCGTTAAGCAGTCACTGTCTCGAAACATCTGCGCCACTTCTCGCGCTTTGATTTGCTCTACGGAGACGTTACTTTGTGCCATCTCTTTCGACAGCATGTTCTCCTGTTGCAAAGCCCAATTTGGTGCATTTTGTAAATTTTCGCCAGATTTTGGCCAATATATTAGGAGAACATGAAGTGGAAAGAGGTATACTAAATTTCAGCTTCAAAGGCATCGCCTTAAAGTTGCTAATAAGAGGCGCATTCCTTTCAAGAGGCGTTCGAAAATTCTGTGTCTCTTCGTTAAACAGTCACTGTCTCGAAACATCTGCGCCACTTCTCGCTCATTGATTTGCTCTCCGGAGACGTTACATTGTGCCATGTCTTTCGACGGCATGTTCTCCTGGTACAAAGCGCAATTTTGTGCATTCTGAAAATATTCGCCAGATTGTGGCCAATATATGAGGAGAACATGAAGTGCAAAGAGGTACACTAAATTTCAGCTTCAAAGGCATCGCCTTAAAGTTGCCAATAAGAGGCGCATTCCTTTCAAGAGGCGTTCGAAAATTCTGCGTCTCTTCGTTAAACAGTCACTGTCTCTAAACATCTGCGCCACTTCTCGCTCTTTGATTTGCTCTCCGGAGACGTAACTTTGTGCCATCTCTTTCGACGGCATGTTCTCCAGTTACAAAGCCCAATTTTGTGCATTCTGTAAATTTTCGCCAAATTTTGGCCAATATATCAGGAGAATATGAAGTGGAAAGAGGTATAATAAATTTCAGCTTCAAAGGCATCGCCTTAACGTTGCCAATACGAGGCGCAGGCCAGTCAAGAGGCGTTCGAAAATTCTGCGTCTCTTCGTTAAGCAGTCATTGTCTCGAAACATCTGCGCCACTTCTCGCTCATTGATTTGCTCTCCGAAGACGTTACTTTGTGCCATCTCTTTCGACGGCATGTTCTCCTGTTACAAAGCGCAATTTTGTGCATTCTGAAAATATTCACCAGATTTTGGACAATACATCAGGAGAACATGAAGTGGAAAGAGGTATACTAAATTTCAGCATCAAAGGCATCGCCTTAAAGTTGCTAATAAGAGGCGCGGGCCTTTCAAGAGGCGTTCGAAAATACTGCGTCTCTTCGTTAAACAGTCACTGTCTCGAAACATCTGCGCCACTCCTCGCTCAATGATTTGCTCTCCGGTGATGTTACATTGTGCCATCTTTTTCGACGGCATGTTCTCCTGTT
>NW_027487824.1:0-12716 GCF_050908995.1 Andrena cerasifolii | reverse complement strand
ACGAGTAAAACGAGTAAAACGAGTAAAACGAGTAAAACGAGTAAAACGAGTAAAACGAGTAAAACGAGTAAAACGAGTAAAACGAGTAAAACGAGTAAAACGAGTAAAACGAGTAAAACGAGTAAAACGAGTAAAACGAGTAAAACGAGTAAAACGAGTAAAACGAGTAAAACGAGTAAAACGAGTAAAACGAGTAAAACGAGTAAAACGAGTAAAACGAGTAAAACGAGTAAAACGAGTAAAACGAGTAAAACGAGTAAAACGAGTAAAACGAGTAAAACGAGTAAAACGAGTAAAACGAGTAAAACTAGTTAAACGAGTAAAACGAGTAAAACGAGTAATACTAGTAAAAGGAGTAAAACGAGTAAAACGAGTAATACGAGTAAAACGAGTAAAACGAGTAAAACGAGTAAAACGAGTAAAACGAGTAAAACGAGTAAAACGAGTAAAACGAGTAAAACGAGTAAAACGAGTAAAACGAGTAAAACGAGTAAAACGAGTAAAACGAGTAAAACGGGTAAAACGAGTAAAACGGGTAAAACGAGTAAAACGGGTAAAACGAGTAAAACGAGTAAAACGAGTAAAACGAGTAAAACGAGTAAAACGAGTAAAACGAGTAAAACGAGTAAAACGAGTAAAACGAGTAAAACGAGTAAAACGAGTAAAACGAGTAAAACGAGTAAAACGAGTAAAACGAGTAAAACGAGTAAAACGAGTAAAACGAGTAAAACGAGTAAAACGAGTAAAACCAGTAAAACGAGTAAAACGAGTAAAACGAGTAAAACGAGTAAAACGAGTAAAACGAGTAAAACGAGTAAAACGAGTAAAACGAGTAAAACGAGTAAAACGAGGTAAAACGAGTAAAACGAGTAAAACGAGTAAAACGAGTAAAACGAGTAAAACGAGTAAAACGAGTAAAACGAGTAAAACGAGTAAAACGAGTAAACCGAGTAAAACGAGTCAAACTAGAAAAACGAGTAAAACGAGTAAAACGAGTAAAACGAGTAAAACGAGCAAAACTAGTAAAACGAGTAAAACGAGTAAAACGAGTAAAACGAGCAAAACGAGCAAAACGAGCAAAACTAGTAAAACGAGTAAAACGAGTAAAACGTGTAAAACGAGTAAAACGAGTAAAACGAGTAAAACGAGTAAAACGAGTAATACGAGTAAAACGAGTAATACGAGTAAAACGAGTAAAACGAGTAAAACGAGTAAAACTAGTAAAACGCGTAAAACGAGTAAAACGAGTAAAACGAGTAAAACGAGTAAAACGAGTAAAACGAGTAAAACGAGTAAAACGAGTAAAACGAGTAAACGAGTAAAACTAGTTAAACGAGTAAAACGAGTAAAACGAGTAATACGAGTAAAAGGAGTAAAACGAGTAAAACGAGTAAAACGAGTAAAACGAGTAAAACGAGTAAAACGAGTAAAACGAGTAAAACGAGTAAAACGGGTAAAACGAGTAAAACGAGTAAAACGAGTAAAACGAGTTAAACGAGTATAACGAGTAAAACTAGTAAACGAGTAAAACGAGTAAAACGAGAAAAACGAGTAAAACGAGTAAAACGAGTAAAACGAGTAAAACGAGTAAAACGAGTAAAACGAGTAAAACGAGTAAAACGAGTAAAACGAGTAAAACGAGTAAAACGAGTAAAAAGAGTAAAACGAGTAAAACGAGTAAAACGAGTAAAACGAGTAAAACGGGTAAAACGAGTAAAACGAGTAAAACGGGTAAAACGAGTAAAACGGGTAAAACGAGTAAAACGAGTAAAACGAGTAAAACGAGTTAAACGAGTAAAACGAGTAAAACGAGTAAAACGAGTAAAACGAGCAAAACTAGTAAAACGAGTAAAACGAGTAAAACGAGCAAAACGAGCAAAACGAGCAAAACTAGTAAAACGAGTAAAACGAGTAAAATGTGTAAAACGAGTAATACGAGTAAAACGAGTAATACGAGTAAAACGAGTAAAACGAGTAAAACGGGTAAAACGAGTAAAACGAGTAAAACGGGTAAAACGAGTAAAACGGGTAAAACGAGTAAAACGAGTAAAACGAGTAAAACGAGTTAAACGAGTAAAACGAGTAAAACGAGTAAAACGAGTAAAACGAGCAAAACTAGTAAAACGAGTAAAACGAGTAAAACGAGCAAAACGAGCAAAACGAGCAAAACTAGTAAAACGAGTAAAACGAGTAAAATGTGTAAAACGAGTAATACGAGTAAAACGAGTAATACGAGTAAAACGAGTAAAACGGGTAAAACGAGTAAAACGAGTAAAACGAGTAAAACGAGTAAAACGAGTAAAACGAGTAAAACGAATAAAACGAGTAAAACGGGCAAAACGAGTAAAACGGGTAAAACGAGTAAAACGGGTAAAACGAGTAAAACGGGTAAAACGAGTAAAACGAGTAAAACGAGTAAAACGAGCAAAACTAGTAAAACGAGTAAAACGAGTAAAACTAGTAAAACTAGTAAAACGAGTAAAACGAGTAAAACTAGTATAACGAGTATAACGAGTAAAGCTAGTAAAACGAGTAAAACGAGTGAAACGAGAAAAACGAGTAAAACGAGTAAAACGAGTAAAACGAGTAAAACGAGTAAAACGAGTAAAACGAGTAAAACGAGTAAAACGAGTAAAACGAGTAAAACGAGTAAAACGAGTAAAACGAGTAAAACTAGTTAAACGAGTAAAACGAGTAAAACGAGTAATACGAGTAAAACGAGTAAAAAGAGTAAAACGAGTAAAACGAGTAAAACGAGTAAAACGAGTAAAACGAGTAAAACGAGTAAAACGAGTAAAACGAGTAAAACGAGTAAAACGAGTAAAACGAGTAAAACGAGTAAAACGAGTAAAACTAGTAAAACGAGTAAAACGAGTAAAACGAGTAAAACGAGTAAAACGAGTAAAACGAGTAAAACGAGTAAAACGAGTAAAACGAGTAAAACGAGTAAAACGAGTAAAACGAGTAAAACGAGTAAAACGAGTAAAACGAGTAAAACGAGTAAAACGAGTAAAACGAGTAAAACGAGTAAAAGGAGTAAAACGAGTAAAACGAGTAAAACGAGTAAAACGAGTAAAACGAGTAAAACGAGTAAAACGAGTAAAACGAGTAAAACGAGTACAACGGGTAAAACGAGTAAAACGGGTAAAACGAGTAAAACGAGTAAAACGAGTAAAACGAGTTAAACGAGTAAAACGAGTAAAACGAGTAAAACGAGTAAAACGAGCAAAACTAGTAAAACGAGCAAAACGAGTAAAACGAGTAAAACGGGTAAAACGAGTAAAACGAGTAAAACGAGTAAAACGAGTAAAACGAGTAAAACGAGTAAAACGAGTAAAACGAGTAAAACGAGTAAAACGAGTAAAACTAGTTAAACGAGTAAAACGAGTAAAACGAGTAAAACGAGTAAAACTAGTAAAACGCGTAAAACGAGTAAAACGAGTAAAACGAGTAAAACGAGTAAAACGAGTAAAACGAGTAAAACGAGTAAAACGAGTAAAACGAGTAAAACGAGTAAAACTAGTTAAACGAGTAAAACGAGTAAAACGAGTAATACGAGTAAAAGGAGTAAAACGAGTAAAACGAGTAAAACGAGTAAAACGAGTAAAACGAGTAAAACGAGTAAAACGAGTAAAACGAGTAAAACGGGTAAAACGAGTAAAACGAGTAAAACGAGTAAAACGAGTTAAACGAGTATAACGAGTAAAACTAGTAAAACGAGTAAAACGAGTAAAACGAGAAAAACGAGTAAAACGAGTAAAACGAGTAAAACGAGTAAAACGAGTAAAACGAGTAAAACGAGTAAAACGAGTAAAACGAGTAAAACGAGTAAAACGAGTAAAACGAGTAAAAAGAGTAAAACGAGTAAAACGAGTAAAACGAGTAAAACGAGTAAAACGGGTAAAACGAGTAAAACGAGTAAAACGGGTAAAACGAGTAAAACGGGTAAAACGAGTAAAACGAGTAAAACGAGTAAAACGAGTTAAACGAGTAAAACGAGTAAAACGAGTAAAACGAGTAAAACGAGCAAAACTAGTAAAACGAGTAAAACGAGTAAAACGAGCAAAACGAGCAAAACGAGCAAAACTAGTAAAACGAGTAAAACGAGTAAAATGTGTAAAACGAGTAATACGAGTAAAACGAGTAATACGAGTAAAACGAGTAAAACGAGTAAAACGGGTAAAACGAGTAAAACGAGTAAAACGGGTAAAACGAGTAAAACGGGTAAAACGAGTAAAACGAGTAAAACGAGTAAAACGAGTTAAACGAGTAAAACGAGTAAAACGAGTAAAACGAGTAAAACGAGCAAAACTAGTAAAACGAGTAAAACGAGTAAAACGAGCAAAACGAGCAAAACGAGCAAAACTAGTAAAACGAGTAAAACGAGTAAAATGTGTAAAACGAGTAATACGAGTAAAACGAGTAATACGAGTAAAACGAGTAAAACGGGTAAAACGAGTAAAACGAGTAAAACGAGTAAAACGAGTAAAACGAGTAAAACGAGTAAAACGAATAAAACGAGTAAAACGGGCAAAACGAGTAAAACGGGTAAAACGAGTAAAACGGGTAAAACGAGTAAAACGGGTAAAACGAGTAAAACGAGTAAAACGAGTAAAACGAGCAAAACTAGTAAAACGAGTAAAACGAGTAAAACTAGTAAAACTAGTAAAACGAGTAAAACGAGTAAAACTAGTATAACGAGTATAACGAGTAAAGCTAGTAAAACGAGTAAAACGAGTGAAACGAGAAAAACGAGTAAAACGAGTAAAACGAGTAAAACGAGTAAAACGAGTAAAACGAGTAAAACGAGTAAAACGAGTAAAACGAGTAAAACGAGTAAAACGAGTAAAACGAGTAAAACGAGTAAAACGAGTAAAACTAGTTAAACGAGTAAAACGAGTAAAACGAGTAATACGAGTAAAACGAGTAAAAAGAGTAAAACGAGTAAAACGAGTAAAACGAGTAAAACGAGTAAAACGAGTAAAACGAGTAAAACGAGTAAAACGAGTAAAACGAGTAAAACGAGTAAAACGAGTAAAACGAGTAAAACGAGTAAAACTAGTAAAACGAGTAAAACGAGTAAAACGAGTAAAACGAGTAAAACGAGTAAAACGAGTAAAACGAGTAAAACGAGTAAAACGAGTAAAACGAGTAAAACGAGTAAAACGAGTAAAACGAGTAAAACGAGTAAAACGAGTAAAACGAGTAAAACGAGTAAAACGAGTAAAACGAGTAAAACGAGTAAAAGGAGTAAAACGAGTAAAACGAGTAAAACGAGTAAAACGAGTAAAACGAGTAAAACGAGTAAAACGAGTAAAACGAGTAAAACGAGTACAACGGGTAAAACGAGTAAAACGGGTAAAACGAGTAAAACGAGTAAAACGAGTAAAACGAGTTAAACGAGTAAAACGAGTAAAACGAGTAAAACGAGTAAAACGAGCAAAACTAGTAAAACGAGCAAAACGAGTAAAACGAGTAAAACGGGTAAAACGAGTAAAACGAGTAAAACGAGTAAAACGAGTAAAACGAGTAAAACGAGTAAAACGAGTAAAACGAGTAAAACGAGTAAAACGAGTAAAACTAGTTAAACGAGTAAAACGAGTAAAACGAGTAAAACGAGTAAAACGAGTAAAACGAGTAAAACGAGTAAAACGAGTAAAACGAGTAAAACGAGTAAAACGAGTAAAACGAGTAATACGAGTAAAACGAGTAAAACGAGTACAACGGGTAAAACGAGTAAAACGGGTAAAACGAGTAAAACGAGTAAAACGAGTAAAACGAGTTAAACGAGTAAAACGAGTAAAACGAGTAAAACGAGTAAAACGAGCAAAACTAGTAAAACGAGCAAAACGAGTAAAACGAGTAAAACGGGTAAAACGAGTAAAACGAGTAAAACGAGTAAAACGAGTAAAACGAGTAAAACGAGTAAAACGAGTAAAACGAGTAAAACGAGTAAAACTAGTTAAACGAGTAAAACGAGTAAAACGAGTAAAACGAGTAAAACGAGTAAAACGAGTAAAACGAGTAAAACGAGTAAAACGAGTAAAACGAGTAATACGAGTAAAACGAGTAAAACGAGTAAAACTAGTAAAACGAGTAAAACGAGTAAAACGAGTAAAACGAGTAATACTAGTAAAAGGAGTAAAACGAGTAAAACGAGTAATACGAGTAAAACGAGTAAAACGAGTAAAACGAGTAAAACGAGTAAAACGAGTAAAACGAGTAAAACGAGTAAAACGAGTAAAACGAGTAAAACGAGCAAAACGAGTAAAACGAGTAAAACGGGTAAAACGAGTAAAACGGGTAAAACGAGTAAAACGGGTAAAACGAGTAAAACGAGTAAAACGAGTAAAACGAGTAAAACGAGTAAAACGAGTAAAACGAGTAAAACGAGTAAAACAAGTAAAACAAGTAAAACGAGTAAAACGAGTAAAACGAGTAAAACGAGTAAAACGAGTAAAACGAGTAAAAGGAGTAAAACGAGTAAAACGAGTAAAACTAGTTAAACGAGTAAAACGAGTAAAACGAGTAAAACGAGTAAAACGAGTAAAACGAGTAAAACGAGTAAAACGAGTAAAACGAGTAAAACGAGTAAAACGAGTAAAACGAGTAATACGAGTAAAACGAGTAAAACGAGTACAACGGGTAAAACGAGTAAAACGGGTAAAACGAGTAAAACGAGTAAAACGAGTAAAACGAGTTAAACGAGTAAAACGAGTAAAACGAGTAAAACGAGTAAAACGAGCAAAACTAGTAAAACGAGCAAAACGAGTAAAACGAGTAAAACGGGTAAAACGAGTAAAACGAGTAAAACGAGTAAAACGAGTAAAACGAGTAAAACGAGTAAAACGAGTAAAACGAGTAAAACGAGTAAAACTAGTTAAACGAGTAAAACGAGTAAAACGAGTAAAACGAGTAAAACGAGTAAAACGAGTAAAACGAGTAAAACGAGTAAAACGAGTAAAACGAGTAATACGAGTAAAACGAGTAAAACGAGTAAAACTAGTAAAACGAGTAAAACGAGTAAAACGAGTAAAACGAGTAATACTAGTAAAAGGAGTAAAACGAGTAAAACGAGTAAAACGAGTAAAACGAGTAAAACGAGTAAAACGAGCAAAACGAGTAAAACGAGTAAAACGGGTAAAACGAGTAAAACGGGTAAAACGAGTAAAACGGGTAAAACGAGTAAAACGAGTAAAACGAGTAAAACGAGTAAAACGAGTAAAACGAGTAAAACGAGTAAAACGAGTAAAACAAGTAAAACAAGTAAAACGAGTAAAACGAGTAAAACGAGTAAAACGAGTAAAACGAGTAAAACGAGTAAAAGGAGTAAAACGAGTAAAACGAGTAAAACGAGTAAAACGAGTAAAACGAGTAAAACGAGTAAAACGAGTAAAACGAGTAAAACGAGTAAAACGAGTACAACGGGTAAAACGAGTAAAACGGGTAAAACGAGTAAAACGAGTAAAACGAGTACAACGGGTAAAACGAGTAAAACGGGTAAAACGAGTAAAACGAGTAAAACGAGTAAAACGAGTTAAACGAGTAAAACGAGTAAAACGAGTAAAACGAGTAAAACGAGCAAAACTAGTAAAACGAGCAAAACGAGCAAAACTAGTAAAACGAGCAAAACGTGTAAAACGAGTAAAACGGGTAAAACGAGTAAAACGAGTAAAACGAGTAAAACGAGTAAAACGAGTAAAACGAGTAAAACGAGTAAAACGAGTAAAACGAGTAAAACGAGTAAAACTAGTTAAACGAGTAAAACGAGTAAAACGAGTAAAACGAGTAAAACGAGTAAAACGAGTAAAACGAGTAAAACGAGTAAAACGAGTAAAACGAGTAAAACGAGTAAAACGAGTAAAACGAGTAAAACGAGTAAAACGAGTAAAACGAGTAAAACGAGTAAAACGAGTAAAACTAGTTAAACGAGTAAAACGAGTAAAACGAGTAATACTAGTAAAAGGAGTAAAACGAGTAAAACGAGTAATACGAGTAAAACGAGTAAAACGAGTAAAACGAGTAAAACGAGTAAAACGAGTAAAACGAGTAAAACGAGTAAACCGAGTAAAACGAGTCAAACTAGAAAAACGAGTAAAACGAGTAAAACGAGTAAAACGAGTAAAACGAGCAAAACTAGTAAAACGAGTAAAACGAGTAAAACGAGCAAAACGAGCAAAACGAGCAAAACTAGTAAAACGAGTAAAACGAGTAAAACGTGTAAAACGAGTAAAACGAGTAAAACGAGTAAAACGAGTAAAACGAGTAAAACGAGTAATACGAGTAAAACGAGTAATACGAGTAAAACGAGTAAAACGAGTAAAACGAGTAAAACTAGTAAAACGAGTAAAACGAGTAAAACGAGTAAAACGAGTAAAACGAGTAAAACGAGTAAAACGAGTAAAACGAGTAAAACGAGTAAAACGAGTAAAACTAGTTAAACGAGTAAAACGAGTAAAACGAGTAATACGAGTAAAAGGAGTAAAACGAGTAAAACGAGTAAAACGAGTAAAACGAGTAAAACGAGTAAAACGAGTAAAACGAGTAAAACGGGTAAAACGAGTAAAACGAGTAAAACGAGTAAAACGAGTTAAACGAGTAAAACGAGTAAAACGAGTAAAACGAGCAAAACTAGTAAAACGAGTAAAACGAGTAAAACTAGTAAAACTAGTAAAACGAGTAAAACGAGTAAAACTAGTATAACGAGTATAACGAGTAAAACTAGTAAAACGAGTAAAACGAGTAAAACGAGAAAAACGAGTAAAACGAGTAAAACGAGTAAAACGAGTAAAACGAGTAAAACGAGTAAAACGAGTAATACGAGTAAAACGAGTAAAACGAGTAAAACTAGTAAAACGAGTAAAACGAGTAAAACGAGTAAAACGAGTAAAACGAGTAAAACGAGTAAAACGAGTAAAACGGGTAAAACGAGTAAAACGAGTAAAACGAGTAAAACGAGCAAAACTAGTAAAACGAGTAAAACGAGTAAAACTAGTAAAACTAGTAAAACGAGTAAAACTAGTAAAACTAGTATAACGAGTATAACGAGTAAAACTAGTAAAACGAGTAAAACGAGTGAAACGAGAAAAACGAGTAAAACGAGTAAAACGAGTAAAACGAGTAAAACGAGTAAAACGAGTAAAACGAGTAAAACGAGTAAAACGAGTAAAACGAGTAAAACGAGTAAAACGAGTAAAACGAGTAAAACGAGTAAAACTAGTTAAACGAGTAAAACGAGTAAAACGAGTAATACGAGTAAAAGGAGTAAAACGAGTAAAACGAGTAAAACGAGTAAAACGAGTAAAACGAGTAAAACGAGTAAAACGGGTAAAACGAGTAAAACGAGTAAAACGAGTAAAACGAGTTAAACGAGTAAAACGAGTAAAACGAGTAAAACGAGTAAAACGAGTAAAACGAGCAAAACTAGTAAAACGAGTAAAACGAGTAAAACTAGTAAAACTAGTAAAACGAGTAAAACGAGTAAAACTAGTATAACGAGTATAACGAGTAAAACTAGTAAAACGAGTAAAACGAGTAAAACGAGAAAAACGAGTAAAACGAGTAAAACGAGTAAAACGAGTAAAACGAGTAAAACGAGTAAAACGAGTAATACGAGTAAAACGAGTAAAACGAGTAAAACTAGTAAAACTAGTAAAACGAGTAAAACGAGTAAAACGAGTAAAACGAGTAAAACGAGTAAAACGAGTAAAACGAGTAAAACGAGTAAAACGAGTAAAACGAGTAAAACGAGTAAAACGAGTAAAACGAGTAAAACGAGTAAAACGAGTAAAACGAGTAAAACGAGTAAAACGAGTAAAACGAGTAAAACGAGTAAAACGAGTAAAAAGAGTAAAACGAGTAAAACGAGTAAAACGAGTAAAACGAGTAAAACGAGTAAAACGAGTAAAACGAGTAAAACGAGTAAAACGAGTAAAACGAGTAAAACGAGTAAAACGAGTAAAACGAGTAAAACTAGTAAAACGAGTAAAACGAGTAAAACGAGTAAAACGAGTAAAACGAGTAAAACGAGTAAAACGAGTAAAACGAGTAAAACGAGTAAAACGAGTAAAACGAGTAAAACGAGTAAAACGAGTAAAACGAGTAAAACGAGTAAAACGAGTAAAACGAGTAAAACGAGTAAAACGAGTAAAACGAGTAAAACGAGTAAAACGAGTAAAACGAGTAAAACGAGTAAAACGAGTAAAACGAGTAAAACGAGTAAAACGAGTAAAACGAGTAAAAGGAGTAAAACGAGTAAAACGAGTAAAACGAGTAAAACGAGTAAAACGAGTAAAACGAGTAAAACGAGTAAAACGAGTAAAACGAGTAAAACGAGTAAAACGAGTAAAACGAGTACAACGGGTAAAACGAGTAAAACGGGTAAAACGAGTAAAACGAGTAAAACGAGTAAAACGAGTTAAACGAGTAAAACGAGTAAAACGAGTAAAACGAGTAAAACGAGTAAAACGAGCAAAACTAGTAAAACGAGCAAAACGAGTAAAACGAGTAAAACGGGTAAAACGAGTAAAACGAGTAAAACGAGTAAAACGAGTAAAACGAGTAAAACGAGTAAAACGAGTAAAACGAGTAAAACGAGTAAAACGAGTAAAACTAGTTAAACGAGTAAAACGAGTAAAACGAGTAAAACGAGTAAAACGAGTAAAACGAGTAAAACGAGTAAAACGAGTAAAACGAGTAAAACGAGTAATACGAGTAAAACGAGTAAAACGAGTAAAACTAGTAAAACGAGTAAAACGAGTAAAACGAGTAAAACGAGTAAAACGAGTAATACTAGTAAAAGGAGTAAAACGAGTAAAACGAGTAATACGAGTAAAACGAGTAAAACGAGTAAAACGAGTAAAACGAGTAAAACGAGTAAAACGAGTAAAACGAGTAAAACGAGTAAAACGAGCAAAACGAGTAAAACGAGTAAAACGGGTAAAACGAGTAAAACGGGTAAAACGAGTAAAACGGGTAAAACGAGTAAAACGAGTAAAACGAGTAAAACGAGTAAAACGAGTAAAACGAGTAAAACGAGTAAAACGAGTAAAACAAGTAAAACAAGTAAAACGAGTAAAACGAGTAAAACGAGTAAAACGAGTAAAACGAGTAAAACGAGTAAAAGGAGTAAAACGAGTAAAACGAGTAAAACGAGTAAAACGAGTAAAACGAGTAAAACGAGTAAAACGAGTAAAACGAGTAAAACGAGTAAAACGAGTACAACGGGTAAAACGAGTAAAACGGGTAAAACGAGTAAAACGAGTAAAACGAGTACAACGGGTAAAACGAGTAAAACGGGTAAAACGAGTAAAACGAGTAAAACGAGTAAAACGAGTTAAACGAGTAAAACGAGTAAAACGAGTAAAACGAGTAAAACGAGCAAAACTAGTAAAACGAGCAAAACGAGCAAAACTAGTAAAACGAGCAAAACGAGTAAAACGAGTAAAACGGGTAAAACGAGTAAAACGAGTAAACGAGTAAAACGAGTAAAACGAGTAAAACGAGTAAAACGAGTAAAACGAGTAAAACGAGTAAAACGAGTAAAACGAGTAAAACGAGTAAAACGAGTAAAACGAGTAAAACGAGTAAACGAGTAAAACGAGTAAAACGAGTAAAACGAGTAAAACGAGTAAAACGAGTAAAACGAGTAAAACGAGTAAAACGAGTAAAACGAGTAGAACGAGTAAAACGAGTAAAACGAGTAAAACGAGTAAAACGAGTAAAACGAGTAAAACGAGTAAAACTAGTTAAACGAGTAAAACGAGTAAAACGAGTAATACTAGTAAAAGGAGTAAAACGAGTAAAACGAGTAATACGAGTAAAACGAGTAAAACGAGTAAAACGAGTAAAACGAGTAAAACGAGTAAAACGAGTAAAACGAGTAAAACGAGTAAAACGAGTAAAACGAGTAAAACGAGTAAAACGAGTAATACGAGTAATACGAGTAAAACGAGTAAAACCAGTAAAACGAGTAAAACGAGTAAAACGAGTAAAACGAGTAAAACGAGTAAAACGAGTAAAACGAGTAAAACGAGTAAAACGAGTAAAACGAGTAAAACGAGTAAACCGAGTAAAACGAGTCAAACTAGAAAAACGAGTAAAACGAGTAAAACGAGTAAAACGAGTAAAACGAGCAAAACTAGTAAAACGAGTAAAACGAGTAAAACGAGCAAAACGAGCAAAACGAGCAAAACTAGTAAAACGAGTTAAACGAGTAAAACGTGTAAAACGAGTAAAACGAGTAAAACGAGTAAAACGAGTAAAACGAGTAAAACGAGTAAAACGAGTAATACGAGTAAAACGAGTAATACGAGTAAAACGAGTAAAACGAGTAAAACGAGTAAAACTAGTAAAACGAGTAAAACGAGTAAAACGAGTAAAACGAGTAAAACGAGTAAAACGAGTAAAACGAGTAAAACGAGTAAAACGAGTAAAACGAGTAAAACTAGTTAAACGAGTAAAACGAGTAAAACGAGTAATACGAGTAAAAGGAGTAAAACGAGTAAAACGAGTAAAACGAGTAAAACGAGTAAAACGAGTAAAACGAGTAAAACGGGTAAAACGAGTAAAACGAGTAAAACGAGTAAAACGAGTTAAACGAGTAAAACGAGTAAAACGAGTAAAACGAGCAAAACTAGTAAAACGAGTAAAACGAGTAAAACTAGTAAAACTAGTAAAACGAGTAAAACGAGTAAAACTAGTATAACGAGTATAAC
>NW_027487823.1:0-12719 GCF_050908995.1 Andrena cerasifolii | reverse complement strand
GATTCGTTTGATTCTTTGTTTCTTTCTTTCTTTGTTCGTGTGTTCGTTTGTTCGTTGGTTCGTTGGTTCGTTGGTTCGTTGGTTCGTCGGTTCGTTGGTTCGTTGGTTCGTTGGTTCGTTGGTTCGTTGTTTCGTTTGTTTCTTTGTTTCTTTCTTTCTTTGTTCGTTTGTTCGTTGGTTCGTTGGTTCGTTGATTCGTTTGTTTCTTTGTTTCTTTCTTTCTTTGTTCGTGTGTTCGTTTGTTCGTTGGTTCGTTTGTTCGTTTGTTCGTTTGTTCGTTTGTTCGTTTGTTCGTTTGTTCGTTTGTTCGTTTGTTCGTTTGTTCGTTTGTTCGATTGTTCGTTTGTTCGTTTGTTCGATTGTTCGTTTGTTCGTTTGTTCGTTGGTTCGTTGGTTCGTTGTTTCGTTGGTTCGTTGGTTCGTTGGTTCGTTGGTTCGTTGTTTCGTTGGTTCGTTGGTTCGTTGGTTCGTTGGTTCGTTGGTTCGTTGGTTCGTTGGTTGGTTGGTTCGTTGGTTCGTTGGTTCGTTGGTTCGTTGGTTCGTTGGTTCGTTGGTTCGTTGGTTCGTTGGTTCGTTTTTTCTTTGTTTCTTTGTTTCTTTGTCTCTTTGTTCGATTGTTCGTTTGTTTGTTCCTTTGTTCGTTTGTTCGTTTGTTCGTTTGTTCGTTTGTTCGTTTGTTCGTTTGTTCGTTTGTTCGTTTGTTCGTTTGTTCGTTTGTTCGTTTGTTCGTTTGTTCGTTTGTTCGTTTGTTCGTTTGTTCGTTTGTTCGTTTGTTCGTTTGTTCGTTTGTTCGTTTGTTCGTTTGTTCTTTTATTCGTTTGTTCGTTTGTTCGTTTGTTCTGGTTCGTTGGTTCGTTGGTTCGTTGTTTCGTTGGTTCGTTGGTTCGTTGGTTTCGTTGGTTCGTTGGTTCGTTGGTTCGTTGGTTCGTTGGTTCGTTGGTTCGTTGGTTCGTTGGTTCGTTGGTTCGTTGGTTCGTTGGTTCGTTGGTTCGTTGGTTCGTTGGTTCGTTGGTTCGTTGGTTCGTTGGTTCGTTTTTTCTTTGTTTCTTTGTTTCTTTGTCTCTTTGTTCGATTGTTCGTTTGTTCGTTTGATCGTTTGTTCGTTTGTTCGTTTGTTCGTTTGTTCGTTTGTTCGTTGGTTCGTTGGTTCGTTGTTTCGTTGGTTCGTTGTTTCGTTGGTTCGTTGGTTCGTTGGTTCGTTGGTTCGTTGGTTCGTTGGTTCGTTGGTTCGTTGGTTCGTTGGTTCGTTGGTTCGTTGGTTCGTTGGTTCGTTGGTTCGTTGGTTCGTTGGTTCGTTGGTACGTTGGTTCGTTTGTTCGTTTGTTCGTTTGTTCGTTTGTTCGTTTGTTCGTTTGTTCGTTTTGTCGTTTTTTCGTTTGTTCGTTGGTTCGTTGGTCGTTGTTTCGTTGGTTCGTTGGTTCGTTGGTTCGTTGGTTCGTTGGTTCGTTGGTTCGTTGGTTCGTTGGATCGTTGGTTCGTTGGTTCGTTGGTTCGTTGGTTCGTGGGTTCGTTTTTTTCATTGTTTCTTTGTCTCTTTGTTCGATTGTTCGTTTGTTCGTTTGTTCGTTTGTTCGTTTGTTCGTTTGTTCGTTTGTTCGTTTGTTCGTTTGTTCGTTTGTTCTTTTATTCGTTTGTTCGTTTGTTCGTTTGTTCGTTTGTTCGTTTGTTCGTTTGTTCGTTGGTTCGTTGGTTCGTTGTTTCGTTGGTTCGTTGGTTCGTTGGTTCGTTGGTTCGTTGGTTCGTTGGTTCGTTGGTTCGTTGGTTCGTTGGTTCGTTGGTTCGTTGGTTCGTTGGTTCGTTGGTTCGTTGGTTCGTTGGTTCGTTGGTTCGTTTTTTCTTTGTTTCTTTGTTTCTTTGTCTCTTTGTTCGATTGTTCGTTTGTTCGTTTGTTCGTTTGTTCGTTTGTTCGTTTGTTCGTTTTTTCGTTTGTTCGTTTGTTCGTTTGTTCGTTTGTTCGTTTGTTCGTTTGTTCGTTTGTTCGTTTGTTCGTTTGTTCGTTTGTTCGTTTGTTCGATTGTTCGTTTGTTCGTTTGTTCGATTGTTCGTTTGTTCGTTTGTTCGTTGGTTCGTTGGTTCGTTGTTTCGTTGGTTCGTTGGTTCGTTGGTTCGTTGGTTCGTTGGTGCGTTGGTTCGTTGGTTCGTTGGTTCGTTGGATCGTTGGTTCGTTGGTTCGTTGTTTCGTTGGTTCGTTGGTTCGTTGGTTCGTTGGTTCGTTGGTTCGTTGGTTCGTTGGTTGGTTGGTTCGTTGGTTCGTTGGTTCGTTGGTTCGTTGGTTCGTTGGTTCGTTGGTTCGTTTTTTCTTTGTTTCTTTGTTTCTTTGTCTCTTTGTTCGATTGTTCGTTTGTTCGTTTGTTCGTTTGTTCGTTTGTTCGTTTTTTCGTTTGTTCGTTTGTTCGTTTGTTCGTTTGTTCGTTTGTTCGTTTGTTCGTTTGTTCGTTTGTTCGTTTGTTCGTTTGTTCGTTTGTTCGTTTGTTCGATTGTTCGTTTGTTCGTTTGTTCGATTGTTCGTTTGTTCGTTTGTTCGTTGGTTCGTTGGTTCGTTGTTTCGTTGGTTCGTTGGTTCGTTGGTTCGTTGGTTCGTTGTTTCGTTGGTTCGTTGGTTCGTTGGTTCGTTGGTTCGTTGGTTCGTTGGTTCGTTGGTTGGTTGGTTCGTTGGTTCGTTGGTTCGTTGGTTCGTTGGTTCGTTGGTTCGTTGGTTCGTTGGTTCGTTGGTTCGTTGGTTCGTTGGTTCGTTTTTTCTTTGTTTCTTTGTTTCTTTGTCTCTTTGTTCGATTGTTCGTTTGTCTGTTCCTTTGTTCGTTTGTTCGTTTGTTCGTTTGTTCGTTTGTTCGTTTGTTCGTTTGTTCGTTTGTTCGTTTGTTCGTTTGTTCGTTTGTTCGTTTGTTCGTTTGTTCGTTTGTTCGTTTGTTCGTTTGTTCGTTTGTTCGTTTGTTCGTTTGTTCGTTTGTTCGTTTGTTCGTTTGTTCGTTTGTTCTTTTATTCGTTTGTTCGTTTGTTCGTTTGTTCGTTTGTTCGTTTGTTCGTTTGTTCGTTTGTTCGTTGGTTCGTTGGTTCGTTGTTTCGTTGGTTCGTTGGTTCGTTGGTTCGTTGGATCGTTGGTTCGTTGGTTCGTTGGTTCGTTGGTTCGTGGGTTCGTTTTTTTCATTGTTTCTTTGTCTCTTTGTTCGATTGTTCGTTTGTTCGTTTGTTCGTTTGTTCGTTTGTTCGTTTGTTCGTTTGTTCGTTTGTTCGTTTGTTCGTTTGTTCTTTTATTCGTTTGTTCGTTTGTTCGTTTGTTCGTTTGTTCGTTTGTTCGTTTGTTCGTTGGTTCGTTGGTTCGTTGTTTCGTTGGTTCGTTGGTTCGTTGGTTCGTTGGTTCGTTGGTTCGTTGGTTCGTTGGTTCGTTGGTTCGTTGGTTCGTTGGTTCGTTGGTTCGTTGGTTCGTTGGTTCGTTGGTTCGTTGGTTCGTTGGTTCGTTTTTTCTTTGTTTCTTTGTTTCTTTGTCTCTTTGTTCGATTGTTCGTTTGTTCGTTTGTTCGTTTGTTCGTTTGTTCGTTTGTTCGTTTTTTCGTTTGTTCGTTTGTTCGTTTGTTCGTTTGTTCGTTTGTTCGTTTGTTCGTTTGTTCGTTTGTTCGTTTGTTCGTTTGTTCGTTTGTTCGATTGTTCGTTTGTTCGTTTGTTCGATTGTTCGTTTGTTCGTTTGTTCGTTGGTTCGTTGGTTCGTTGTTTCGTTGGTTCGTTGGTTCGTTGGTTCGTTGGTTCGTTGGTGCGTTGGTTCGTTGGTTCGTTGGTTCGTTGGATCGTTGGTTCGTTGGTTCGTTGTTTCGTTGGTTCGTTGGTTCGTTGGTTCGTTGGTTCGTTGGTTCGTTGGTTCGTTGGTTGGTTGGTTCGTTGGTTCGTTGGTTCGTTGGTTCGTTGGTTCGTTGGTTCGTTGGTTCGTTTTTTCTTTGTTTCTTTGTTTCTTTGTCTCTTTGTTCGATTGTTCGTTTGTTCGTTTGTTCGTTTGTTCGTTTGTTCGTTTTTTCGTTTGTTCGTTTGTTCGTTTGTTCGTTTGTTCGTTTGTTCGTTTGTTCGTTTGTTCGTTTGTTCGTTTGTTCGTTTGTTCGTTTGTTCGTTTGTTCGTTTGTTCGATTGTTCGTTTGTTCGTTTGTTCGATTGTTCGTTTGTTCGTTTGTTCGTTGGTTCGTTGGTTCGTTGTTTCGTTGGTTCGTTGGTTCGTTGGTTCGTTGGTTCGTTGTTTCGTTGGTTCGTTGGTTCGTTGGTTCGTTGGTTCGTTGGTTCGTTGGTTCGTTGGTTGGTTGGTTCGTTGGTTCGTTGGTTCGTTGGTTCGTTGGTTCGTTGGTTCGTTGGTTCGTTGGTTCGTTGGTTCGTTGGTTCGTTTTTTCTTTGTTTCTTTGTTTCTTTGTCTCTTTGTTCGATTGTTCGTTTGTCTGTTCCTTTGTTCGTTTGTTCGTTTGTTCGTTTGTTCGTTTGTTCGTTTGTTCGTTTGTTCGTTTGTTCGTTTGTTCGTTTGTTCGTTTGTTCGTTTGTTCGTTTGTTCGTTTGTTCGTTTGTTCGTTTGTTCGTTTGTTCGTTTGTTCGTTTGTTCGTTTGTTCGTTTGTTCGTTTGTTCGTTTGTTCTTTTATTCGTTTGTTCGTTTGTTCGTTTGTTCGTTTGTTCGTTTGTTCGTTTGTTCGTTTGTTCGTTGGTTCGTTGGTTCGTTGTTTCGTTGGTTCGTTGGTTCGTTGGTTCGTTGGTTCGTTGGTTCGTTGGTTCGTTGGTTCGTTGGTTCGTTGGTTCGTTGGTTCGTTGGTTCGTTGGTTCGTTGGTTCGTTGGTTCGTTGGTTCGTTTTTTCTTTGTTTCTTTGTTTCTTTGTCTCTTTGTTCGATTGTTCGTATGTTCGTTTGTTCGTTTGTTCGTTTGTTCGTTTGTTCGTTTGTTCGTTTGTTCGTTTGTTCGTTTGATCGTTTGTTCCTTTGTTCGTTTGTTCGTTTGTTCGTTTGTTCGTTTGTTCGTTTGTTCGTTTGTTCGTTTGTTCGTTTGTTCGATTGTTCGATTGTTCGTTTGTTCGTTTGTTCATTTATTCGTTTGTTCGTTTGTTCGTTTGTTCGTTTGTTCGTTTGATCGTTTTGTCGTTTTTTCGTTTGTTCGTTGGTTCGTTGGTCGTTGTTTCGTTGGTTCGTTGGTTCGTTGGTTCGTTGGTTCGTTTTTTTCTTTGTTTCTTTGTTTCTTTGTCTCTTTGTTCGATTGTTCGTTTGTTCGTTTGTTCGTTTGTTCGTTTGTTCGTTGGTTCGTTGGTTCGTTGTTTCGTTGGTTCGTTGGTTCGTTGGTTCGTTGGTTCGTTGGTTCGTTGGTTCGTTGGTTCGTTGGTTCGTTGGTTCGTTGGTTCGTTGGTTCGTTGGTTCGTTGGTTCGTTGGTTCGTTGGTTCGTTGGTTCGTTGGTTCGTTGGTTCGTTTTTTCTTTGTTTCTTTGTTTCTTTGTCTCTTTGTTCGATTGTTCGTTTGTTCGTTTGTTCGTTTGTTCGTTTGTTCGTTTTTTCGTTTGTTCGTTTGTTCGTTTGTTCGTTTGTTCGTTTGTTCGTTTGTTCGTTTGTTCGTTTGTTCGTTTGTTCGTTTGTTCGTTTGTTCGTTTGTTCGTTTGTTCGTTTGTTCGATTGTTCGTTTGTTCGTTTGTTCGAATGTTCGTTTGTTCGTTTGTTCGTTGGTTCGTTGGTTCGTTGTTTCGTTGGTTCGTTGGTTCGTTGGTTCGTTGGTTCGTTGGTGCGTTGGTTCGTTGGTTCGTTGGTTCGTTGGTTCGTTGGTTCGTTGGTTCGTTGTTTCGTTGGTTCGTTGGTTCGTTGGTTCGTTGGTTCGTTGGTTCGTTGGTTCGTTGGTTGGTTGGTTCGTTGGTTCGTTGGTTCGTTGGTTCGTTGGTTCGTTGGTTCGTTGGTTCGTTTTTTCTTTGTTTCTTTGTTTCTTTGTCTCTTTGTTCGATTGTTCGTTTGTTCGTTTGTTCGTTTGTTCGTTTGTTCGTTTTTTCGTTTGTTCGTTTGTTCGTTTGTTCGTTTGTTCGTTTGTTCGTTTGTTCGTTTGTTCGTTTGTTCGTTTGTTCGTTTGTTCGTTTGTTCGTTTGTTCGTTTGTTCGATTGTTCGTTTGTTCGTTTGTTCGATTGTTCGTTTGTTCGTTTGTTCGTTGGTTCGTTGGTTCGTTGTTTCGTTGGTTCGTTGGTTCGTTGGTTCGTTGGTTCGTTGTTTCGTTGGTTCGTTGGTTCGTTGGTTCGTTTGTTCGATTGTTCGTTTGTTCGTTTGTTCGATTGTTCGTTTGTTCGTTTTTTCGTTTGTTCGTTTGTTCGTTTGTTCGTTTGTTCGTTTGTTCGTTTGTTCGTTTGTTCGTTGGTTCGTTGGTTCGTTGGTTCGTTGGTTCGTTGTTTCGTTGGTTCGTTGGTTCGTTGGTTCGTTGGTTCGTTGTTTCGTTGGTTCGTTGGTTCGTTGGTTCGTTTGTTCGATTGTTCGTTTGTTCGTTTGTTCGATTGTTCGTTTGTTCGTTTGTTCGTTGGTTCGTTGGTTCGTTTTTTCTTTGTTTCTTTGTTTCTTTGTCTCTTTATTCGATTGTTCGTATGTTCGTTTGTTCGTTTGTTCGTTTGTTCGTTTGTTCGTTTGTTCGTTTGTTCGTTTGTTCGTTTGATCGTTTGTTCGTTTGTTCGTTTGTTCGTTTGTTCGTTTGTTCGTTTGTTCGTTTGTTCGTTTGTTCGTTTGTTCGTTTGTTCGTTTGTTCGTTTGTTTGTTCGTTTGTTCGTTTGTTCGTTTGTTCGTTTGTTCGATTGTTCGTTTGTTCGATTGTTCGATTGTTCGTTTGTTCGTTTGTTCATTTATTCGTTTGTTCGTTTGTTCGTTTGTTCGTTTGTTCGTTTGTTCGTTTGATCGTTTTGTCGTTTTTTCGTTTGTTCGTTGGTTCGTTGGTCGTTGTTTCGTTGGTTCGTTGGTTCGTTGGTTCGTTGGTTCGTTGGTTCGTTGGTTCGTTGGTTCGTTGGTTCGTTAGTTCGTTGGTTCGTTGGTTCGTTGGTTCGTTGGTTCGTTGGTTCGTTGGTTCGTTTTTTCTTTGTTTCTTTGTTTCTTTGTCTCTTTGTTCGATTGTTCGTTTGTTCGTTTGATCGTTTGTTCGTTTGTTCGTTTGTTCGTTTGTTCGTTTGTTCGTTTGTTCGTTGGTTCGTTGGTTCGTTGTTTCGTTGGTTCGTTGTTTCGTTGGTTCGTTGGTTCGTTGGTTCGTTGGTTCGTTGGTTCGTTTGTTCGTTTGTTCGATTGTTCGTTTGTTCGTTTGTTCGTTTATTCGCTTGTTCGTTTGTTCGTTTGTTCGTTTTGTCGTTTTTTTCGTTTTTTCGTTTGTTCGTTGGTTCGTTGGTTCGTTGTTTCGTTGTTTCGTTGGTTCGTTGGTTTGTTGGTTCGTTGGTTCGTTGGTTCGTTGGTTCGTTGGTTCGTTGGTTCGTTGGTTCGTTGGTTCGTTGGTTCGTTTTTTCTTTGTTTCTTTGTTTCTTTGTCTCTTTGTTCGATTGTTCGTTTGTTCGTTTGTTCGTTTGTTCGTTTGTTCGTTGGTTTGTTCGTTTGTTCGTTTGTTCGTTTGTTCGTTTGTTCGTTTGTTCGTTTGTTCGTTTGTTCGTTTGTTCGTTTGTTCGTTTGTTCGTTTGTTCGTTTGTTCGTTTGTTCGTTTGTTCGTTTGTTCGTTTGTTCGTTTGTTCGTTTGTTCGTTTGTTCGTTTGTTCGTTTGTTCGTTTGTTCGTTTGTTCGTTTGTTCGTTTGTTCGTTTGTTCGTTTGTTCGTTTGTTCGTTTGTTCGTTTGTTCGATTGTTCGTTTGTTCGTTTGATCGTTTGATCGTTTGTTCGTTTGTTCGTTTGTTCGTTGGTTCGTTGTTTCGTTGGTTCGTTGTTTCGTTGGTTCGTTGGTTCGTTGGTTCGTTGGTTCGTTTGTTCGTTTGTTCGTTTGTTCGTTTGTTCGTTTGTTCGTTTGTTCGTTTGTTCGTTTGTTCGTTTGTTCGTTTGTTCGTTTCTTCGTTTGTTCGTTTGTTCGTTTGTTCGTTTGTTCGTTTTTTCGTTTGTTCGTTTGTTCGATTGTTCGTTTGTTCGTTTGTTCGTTTGTTCGTTTGTTCGTTTGTTCGTTTGTTCGTTTGTTCGTTTGTTCGTTTGTTCGTTTGTTCGTTTGTTCGTTTGTTCGCTTGTTCGTTTGTTCGTTTGTTCGTTGGTTCGTTGGTTCTTTGTTTCGTTGGTTCGTTGTTTCGTTGGTTCGTTGGTTCGATTGTTCGTCAGTTCGTTGGTTCGTTGGTTCGTTGGTTCGTTGGTTCGTTGGATCGTTTTTTTCTTTGTTTCTTGGTTTCTTTGTCTCTTTGCTCGATTGTTCGTTTGTTCGTTTGTTCGTTTGTTCGTTTGTTCGCTTGTTCGTTTGTTCGTTTGTTCGTTTGTTCGTTTGTTCGCTTGTTCGTTTGTTCGTGGGTTCGTTGGTTCATTGGTTCGTTGGTTCGTTGGTTTGTTGGTTCGTTGGTTCGTTGGTTCGTTGGTTCGTTGGTTAGTTGGTTCGTTGGTTCGTTGGTTCGTTGGTTCGTTGGTTCGTTGGTTCGTTGGTTCGTTGGTTCGTTGGTTCGTTGGTTCGTTGGTTCGTTGGTTCGTTGGTTCGTTGGTTCGTTGGTTCGTTGGTTCGTTGGTGCGTTGGTTCGTTGGTTCGTTGGTTCGTTGGTTCGTTGGTTCGTTGGTTCGTTGGTTCGTTGGTTGGTTGGTTCGTTGGTTCGTTGGTTCGTTGGTTCGTTGGCTCGTTTGTTCGTTTGTTCGCTGGTTCGTTGGTTCGTTGGTTCGTTGGGTCGTTGGTTCGTTGTTTCGTTGGTTCGTTGGTTCGTTGGTTCGTTGGTTCGTTGGTTCGTTGGGTCGTTGGTTCATTGGTTCGTTGGTTGGTTGGTTCGTTGGTTCGTTGGTTCGTTGGTTCGTTGGTTCGTTTGTTCGTTTGTTCGCTGGTTCGTTGGTTCGTTGGTTCGTTGGTTCGTTGGTTCGTTGGTTCGTTGGTTCGTTGGTTCGTTGGTTCGTTGGTTCGTTGGTTCGTTGGTTCGTTGGTTCGTTGTTCGTTGGTTCGTTGGTGCGTTGGTTCGTTGGTTCGTTGGTTCGTTGGTTCGTTGGTTCGTTGGTTCGTTGGTTGGTTGGTTCGTTGGTTCGTTGGTTCGTTGGTTCGTTGGTTCGTTTGTTCGTTTGTTCGCTGGTTCGTTTGTTCGTTTGTTCGCTGGTTCGTTGGTTCGTTGGTTCGTTGGTTGTTCGTTGGTTCGTTGGTTCGTTGGTTCGTTGGTTCGTTGGTTCGTTTGTTCGTTTGTTCGTTGGTTCGTTGGTTCGTTTCTTCGTTGGTTCGTTGTTTCGTTGGTTCGTTGGTTCGTTGGTTCGTTGGTTCGTTTGTTCGTTTGTTCGATTGTTCGTTTGTTCGTTTGTTCGTTTGTTCGTTTGTCGTTTGTCGTTTGTTCGTTTGTTCGTTTGTTCGATTGTTCGTTGTTCGTTTGTTCGATTGTTCGTTTGTTCGTTTGTTCGTTGGTTCGTTGGTTCGTTGTTTTCGTTGGTTTCGTTGGTTCGTTGGTTCGTTGGTTCGTTGGTGCGTTGGTTTCGTTGGTTCGTTGGTTCGTTGGTTCGTTGTTTCGTTGGTTCGTTGGTTCGTTGGTTCGTTGGTTCGTTGGTTCGTTGGGTCGTTGGTTCGTTGGTTCGTTGGTTGGTTGGTTCGTTGGTTCGTTGGTTCGTTGGTTCGTTGGTTCGTTTGTTCGTTTGTTCGCTGGTTCGTTGGTTCGTTGGTTCGTTGGTTCCTTGGTTCGTTGGTTCGTTGGTTCGTTGGTTCGTTGGTTCGTTGGTTCGTTGGTTCGTTGGTTCGTTGGTTCGTTGGTGCGTTGGTTGGTTCGTTGGTTCGTTGGTTCGTTGGTTCGTTGGTTCGTTGGTTCGTTGGTTGGTTGGTCCGTTGGTTCGCTGGTTCGTTGGTTCGTTTGTTCGTTTGTTCGCTGGTTCGTTGGTTCGTTGGTTCGTTGGTTCGTTGGTTCGTTGTTTCGTTGGTTCGTTGGTTCGTTGGTTCGTTGGTTCGTTGGTTCGTTGGTTCGTTGGTTCGTTGGTTCGTTGGTTCGTTGGTTCGTTGGTTCGTTGTTGGTTCGTTTTTTTCTTTGTTTCTTTGTTTCTTTGTCTCTTTGTTCGATTGTTCGTTTGTTCCTTTGTTCGTTTGTTTCGTTTGTTCGTTTGTTCGTTTGTTCGTTTGTTCGTTTGTTCGTTTGTTCGTTTGTTCGTTTGTTCGTTTGTTCGTTTTGTTTCGTTTGTTCGTTTGTTCGTTTGTTCGTTTGTTCGTTTGTTCGTTTGTTCTATTGTTCTATTGTTCTATTGTTCGTTTGTTCTTTTATTCGTTTGTTCGTTTGTTCGTTTGTTCGTTTGTTCGTTTGTTCGTTTGTTCGTTGGTTCGTTGGTTCGTTGGTTCGTTGTTTCGTTGGTTCGTTGGTTCGTTGGTTCGTTGGTTCGTTGGTTCGTTGGTTCGTTGGTTCGTTGGTTCGTTGGTTCGTTGGTTCGTTGGTTCGTTGGTTCGTTGGTTCGTTGGTTCGTTGGTTCGTTTTTTCTTTGTTTCTTTGTCTCTTTGTTCGATTGTTCGTATGTTCGTTTGTTCGTTTGTTCGTTTGTTCGTTTGTTCGTTTGTTCGTTTGTTCGTTTGTTCGTTTGATCGTTTGTTCGTTTGTTCGTTTGTTCGTTTGTTCGTTTGTTCGTTTGTTCGTTTGTTCGTTTGTTCGTTTGTTCGATTGTTCGATTGTTCGTTTGTTCGTTTGTTCATTTATTCGTTTGTTCGTTTGTTCGTTTGTTCGTTTGTTCGTTTGTTCGTTTGTTCGTTTGTTCGTTTGTTCGTTTGTTCGTTTGATCGTTTTGTCGTTTTTTTCGTTTGTTCGTTGGTTCGTTGGTCGTTGTTTCGTTGGTTCGTTGGTTCGTTGGTTCGTTGGTTCGTTGGTTCGTTGGTTCGTTGGTTCGTTTGGTTCGTTGGTTCGTTGGTTCGTTGGTTCGTTGGTTCGTTGGTTCCTTGGTTCGTTGGTTCGTTTTTTCTTTGTTTCTTTGTTTCTTTGTCTCTTTGTTCGATTGTTCGTTTGTTCGTTTGATCGTTTGTTCGTTTGTTCGTTTGTTCGTTTGTTCGTTTTTTTCGTTTTTTCGTTTGGTTCGTTGTTGGTTCGTTGTTTTCGTTGTTTCGTTGGTTCGTTGGTTTGTTGGTTCGTTGGTTCGTTGGTTCGTTGGTTCGTTGGTTCGTTGGTTCGTTGGTTCGTTGGTTCGTTGGTGCGTTGGTTCGTTGGTTCGTTGGTTCGTTGGTTCGTTTGTTCGTTTGTTCGCTGGTTCGTTGGTTCGTTGGCTCGTTGGTTCGTTGGTTCGTTGTTTCGTTGGTTCGTTGGTGGTTCGTTGGTTCGTTGGTTCGTTGGTTCGTTGGTTCGTTGGTTCGTTGGTTCGTTGGTTCGTTGGTGCGTTGGTTCGTTGGTTCGTTGGTTCGTTGGTTCGTTGGTTCGTTGGTTCGTTGGTTGGTTGGTTCGTTGGTTCGTTGGTTCGTTGGTTCGTTGGCTCGTTTGTTCGTTTGTTCGCTGGTTCGTTGGTTCGTTGGTTCGTTGGGTCGTTGGTTCGTTGTTTCGTTGGTTCGTTGGTTCGTTGGTTCGTTGGTTCGTTGGTTCGTTGGGTCGTTGGTTCATTGGTTCGTTGGTTGGTTGGTTCGTTGGTTCGTTGGTTCGTTGGTTCGTTGGTTCGTTTGTTCGTTTGTTCGCTGGTTCGTTGGTTCGTTGGTTCGTTGGTTCGTTGGTTCGTTGGTTCGTTGGTTCGTTGGTTCGTTGGTTCGTTGGTTCGTTGGTTCGTTGGTTCGTTGGTTCGTTGGTGCGTTGGTTCGTTGGTTCGTTGGTTTCGTTGGTTCGTTGGTTCGTTGGTTCGTTGGTTGGTTGGTTCGTTGGTTCGTTGGTTCGTTGGTTCGTTGGTTCGTTTGTTCGTTTGTTCGCTGGTTCGTTTGTTCGTTTGTTCGCTGGTTCGTTGGTTCGTTGGTTCGTTGGTTCGTTGGTTCGTTGGTTCGTTGGTTCGTTGGTTCGTTGGTTCGTGTGGTTCGTTGGTTCGTTTGTTCGTTTGTTCGTTGGTTCGTTGGTTCGTTTTCGTTGGTTCGTTGTTTCGTTGGTTCGTTGGTTCGTTGGTTCGTTGGTTCGTTGTTCGTTTGTTCGTTTGTTCGTTGTTCGTTTGTTCGTTTGTTCGTTTGTTCTTGTTCGTTTGTTCGTTTGTTCGTTTGTTCGTTTGTTCGATTGTTCGTTTGTTCGTTTGTTCGATTGTTCGTTTGTTCGTTTGTTCGTTGGTTCGTTGGTTCGTTGTTTCGTTGGTTCGTTGGTTCGTTGGTTCGTTGGTTCGTTGGTGCGTTGGTTCGTTGGTTCGTTGGTTCGTTCGTTGGTGTTGTTTCGTTGGTTCGTTGGTTCGTTGGTTCGTTGGTTCGTTGGTTCGTTCGTTGGTTCGTTGGTTTCGTTGGTTGGTTGGTTCGTTGGTTCGTTGGTTCGTTGGTTCGTTGGTTCGTTTGTTCGTTTGTTCGCTGGTTCGTTGGTTCGTTGGTTCGTTGGTTCGTTGGTTCGTTGGTTCGTTGGTTCGTTGGTTCGTTGGTTCGTTGGTTCGTTGGTTCGTTGGTTCGTTGGTTCGTTGGTGCGTTGGTTCGTTGGTTCGTTGGTTCGTTGGTTTCGTTGGTTCGTTGGTTCGTTGGTTCGTTGGTTGGTTGGTCCGTTGGTTCGCTGGTTCGTTGGTTCGTTTGTT
>NW_027487822.1:0-12725 GCF_050908995.1 Andrena cerasifolii | reverse complement strand
TTTCGTTGTTTCGTTGTTTCGTTGTTTCGTTGTTTCGTTGTTTCGTTGTTTCGTTGTTTCGTTGTTTCGTTGTTTCGTTGTTTCGTTGTTTCGTTGTTTCGTTGGTTTCGTTGGTTCGTTGGTTCGTTGGTTCGTTGGTTCGTTGGTTCGTTGGTTCGTTGGTTCGTTGGTTCGTTGGTTCGTTGGTTCGTTGGTTCGTTGGTTCGTTGGTTCGTTGGTTCGTTGGTTCGTTGGTTCGTTGGTTCGTTGGTTCGTTGGTTCGTTGGTTCGTTGGTTCGTTGGTTCGTTGGTTCGTTGGTTCGTTGGTTCGTTGGTTCGTTGGTTCGTTGGTTCGTTGGTTCGTTGGTTCGTTGGTTCGTTGGTTCGTTGGTTCGTTGGTTCGTTGGTTCGTTGGTTCGTTGGTTCGTTGGTTCGTTGGTTCGTTGGTTCGTTGGTTCGTTGGTTCGTTGGTTCGTTGGTTCGTTGGTTCGTTGGTTCGTTGGTTCGTTGGTTCGTTGGTTCGTTGGTTCGTTGGTTCGTTGGTTCGTTGGTTCGTTGGTTCGTTGGTTCGTTGGTTCGTTGGTTCGTTGGTTCGTTGGTTCGTTGGTTCGTTGTTTCGTTGTTTCGTTGTTTCGTTGTTTCGTTGTTTCGTTGTTTCGTTGTTTCGTTGTTTCGTTGTTTCGTTGTTTCGTTGTTTCGTTGTTTCGTTGTTTCGTTGTTTCGTTGTTTCGTTGTTTCGTTGATTCGTTGTTTCGTTGTTTCGTTGTTTCGTTGTTTCGTTGTTTCGTTGTTTCGTTGTTTCGTTGTTTCGTTGTTTCGTTGTTTCGTTGTTTCGTTGTTTCGTTGTTTCGTTGTTTCGTTGTTTCGTTGTTTCGTTGTTTCGTTGTTTCGTTGTTTCGTTGTTTCGTTGTTTCGTTGTTTCGTTGTTTCGTTGTTTCGTTGTTTCGTTGTTTCGTTGTTTCGTTGTTTCGTTGTTTCGTTGTTTCGTTGGTTCGTTGTTTCGTTGTTTCGTTGTTTCGTTGTTTCGTTGTTTCGTTGTTTCGTTGTTTCGTTGTTTCGTTGTTTCGTTGTTTCGTTGTTTCGTTGTTTCGTTGTTTCGTTGTTTCGTTGTTTCGTTGTTTCGTTGTTTCGTTGTTTCGTTGTTTCGTTGTTTCGTTGTTTCGTTGTTTCGTTGGTTCGTTGTTTCGTTGTTTCGTTGTTTCGTTGTTTCGTTGTTTCGTTGTTTCGTTGTTTCGTTGTTTCGTTGTTTCGTTGTTTCGTTGTTTCGTTGTTTCGTTGTTTCGTTGGGTTCGTTGGTTCGTTGGTTCGTTTGTTTCTTTGTTTCTTTCTTTCTTTGTTCGTTTGTTCGTTTGATCGTTTGTTCGCTGGTTCGTTGGTTCGTTGGTTCGTTGGTTCGTTGGTTCGTTGGTTCGTTGGTTCGTTGGTTCGTTTGTTTCGTTGTTTCGTTGTTTCGTTGTTTCATTGGTTCGGTGGTTCGTTGGTTCGTTGGTTCGTTGGTTCGTTGGTTCGTTGGTTCGTTGGTTCGTTGGTTCGTTGGTTCGTTGGTTCGTTGGTTCGTTGGTTCGTTGGTTCGTTGGTTCGTTGGTTCGTTGTTTCGTTGTTTCGTTGTTTCGTTGTTTCGTTGTTTCGTTGTTTCGTTGTTTCGTTGTTTCGTTGTTTCGTTGTTTCGTTGTTTCGTTGTTTCGTTGTTTCGTTGTTTCGTTGTTTCGTTGTTTCGTTGTTTCGTTGTTTCGTTGTTTCGTTGTTTCGTTGTTTCGTTGTTTCGTTGTTTCGTTGTTTCGTTGTTTCGTTGTTTCGTTGTTTCGTTGTTTCGTTGTTTCGTTGTTTCGTTGTTTCGTTGTTTCGTTGTTTCGTTGTTTCGTTGTTTCGTTGTTTCGTTGTTTCGTTGTTCGTTGTTTCGTTGTTTCGTTGTTTCGTTGTTTCGTTGTTTCGTTGTTTCGTTGTTTCGTTGTTTCGTTGTTTCGTTGTTTCGTTGTTTCGTTGTTTCGTTGTTTCGTTGTTTCGTTGTTTCGTTGTTTCGTTGTTTCGTTGTTTCGTTGTTTCGTTGTTTCGTTGTTTCGTTGTTTCGTTGTTTCGTTGTTTCGTTGTTTCGTTGTTTCGTTGGTTCTTTTGTTTCCTTGTCTCTTTGTTCGTTTGTTCGTTTGTTCGTTTGTTCTTCTGTTCGTTTGTTCGTTGGTTCGTTGGTTCGTTGGTTCGTTGGTTCGTTGGTTCGTTGGTTCGTTGGTTCGTTGGTTCGTTGGTTCGTTGGTTCGTTGGTTCGTTGGTTCGTTGGTTCGTTGGTTCGTTGGTTCGTTGGTTCGTTGGTTCGTTGGTTCGTTGGTTCGTTGGTTCGTTGGTTCGTTGGTTCGTTGGTTCGTTGGTTCGTTGGTTCGTTGGTTCGTTGGTTCGTTGGTTCGTTGGTTCGTTGGTTCGTTGGTTCGTTGGTTCGTTGGTTCGTTGGTTCGTTGGTTCGTTGGTTCGTTGGTTCGTTGGTTCGTTGGTTCGTTGGTTCGTTGGTTCGTTGGTTCGTTGGTTCGTTGGTTCGTTGGTTCGTTGGTTCGTTGGTTCGTTGGTTCGTTGGTTCGTTGGTTCGTTGGTTCGTTGGTTCGTTGGTTCGTTGGTTCGTTGGTTCGTTGGTTCGTTGGTTCGTTGGTTCGTTGGTTCGTTGGTTCGTTGGTTCGTTGGTTCGTTGGTTCGTTGGTTCGTTGGTTCGTTGGTTCGTTGGTTCGTTGGTTCGTTGGTTCGTTGGTTCGTTGGTTCGTTGGTTCGTTGGTTCGTTGGTTCGTTGGTTCGTTGGTTCGTTGGTTCGTTGGTTCGTTGGTTCGTTGGTTCGTTGGTTCGTTGGTTCGTTGGTTCGTTGGTTCGTTGGTTCGTTGGTTCGTTGGTTCGTTGGTTCGTTGGTTCGTTGGTTCGTTGGTTCGTTGGTTCGTTGGTTCGTTGGTTCGTTGGTTCGTTGGTTCGTTGGTTCGTTGGTTCGTTGGTTCGTTGGTTCGTTGGTTCGTTGGTTCGTTGGTTCGTTGGTTCGTTGGTTCGTTGTTTCGTTGGTTCTTTTGTTTCCTTGTCTCTTTGTTCGTTGTTTCGTTGTTTCGTTGGTTCTTTTGTTTCCTTGTCTCTTTGTTCGTTGTTTCGTTGTTTCGTTGGTTCTTTTGTTTCCTTGTCTCTTTGTTCGTTTGTTCGTTTGTTCTTTTGTTCGTTTGTTCGTTGGTTCGTTGGTTCGTTGGTTCGTTGGTTCGTTGGTTCGTTTGTTCGTTTGTTCTTTTGTTCTTTTGTTCTTTTGTTCGTTTGTTCGTTTGTTCGTTTGTTCTTTTGTTCGTTTGTTCGTTGGTTCGTTGGTTCGTTGGTTCGTTGGTTCGTTGGGTCGTTGGTTCGTTGGTTCGTTGGTTCGTTGTTTCGTTGTTTCGTTGGTTCGTTGGTTCGTTGGTTCGTTGGTTCGTTGGTTCGTTGGTTCGTTGGTTCGTTGGTTCGTTGGTTCGTTGGTTCGTTGGTTCGTTGGTTCGTTGGTTCGTTGGTTCGTTGGTTCGTTGGTTCGTTGGATCGTTGGTTCGTTTGTTCGTTTGTTCGTTTGTTCGTTTGTTCGTTTGTTCGTTTGTTCGTTTGTTCGTTTGTTCGTTTGTTCGTTGGTTCGTTGGTTCGTTTGTTCGTTTGTTCGTTTGTTCGTTTGTTCGTTTGTTCGTTTGTTCGTTTGTTCGTTTGTTCGTTTGTTCGTTGGTTCGTTGGTTCGTTGGTTCGTTGGTTCGTTGGTTCGTTGGTTCGTTGGTTCGTTGGTTCGTTGGTTCGTTGGTTCGTTGTTTCGTTGTTTCGTTGTTTCGTTGTTTCGTTGTTTCGTTGTTTCGTTGTTTCGTTGTTTCGTTGGTTCGTTGGTTCGTTGGTTCGTTGGTTCGTTGGTTCGTTGGTTCGTTGGTTCGTTTGTTCGCTGGTTCGTTGGTTCGTTGGTTCGTTGGTTCGTTGGTTCGTTGGTTCGTTGGTTCGTTGGTTCGTTGGTTCGTTGGTTCGTTGGTTCGTTGGTTCGTTGGTTCGTTGGTTCGTTGGTTCGTTGGTTCGTTGGTTCGTTGGTTCGTTGGTTCGTTGGTTCGTTGGTTCGTTGGTTCGTTGGTTCGTTGGTTCGTTGGTTCGTTGGTTCGTTGGTTCGTTGGTTCGTTGGTTCGTTGGTTCGTTGGTTCGTTGGTTCGTTGGTTCGTTGGTTCGTTGGTACGTTGGTTCGTTGTTTCGTTGTTTCGTTGTTTCGTTGTTTCGTTGTTTCGTTGTTTCGTTGTTTCGTTGTTTCGTTGTTTCGTTTTTTCGTTGTTTCGTTGTTTCGTTGTTTCGTTCTTTCGTTGTTTCGTTCTTTCGTTCTTTCGTTGTTTCGTTGTTTCGTTGTTTCGTTGTTTCGTTGTTTCGTTTGTTTCTTTGTCTCTTTGTTCGTTTGTTCGTTTGTTCGTTTGTTCGTTTGTTCGTTTGTTCGTTTGTTCGTTTGTTCGTTTGTTCGTTTGTTCGTTTGTTCGTTTGTTCGCTTGTTCGTTTGTTCGTTTGTTCGTTTGTTCGTTTGTTCGTTTGTTCGTTTGTTCGTTTGTTCGTTTGTTCGTTTGTTCGTTTGTTCGTTTGTTCGTTTGTTCGTTTGTTCGTTTGTTCGTTTGTTCGTTTGTTCGTTTGTTCGTTTGTTCGTTTGTTCGTTTGTTCGTTTGTTCGTTTGTTCGTTTGTTCGTTTGTTCGTTTGTTCGTTTGTTCGTTTGTTCGTTTGTTCGTTTGTTCGTTTGTTCGTTTGTTCGTTTGTTCGTTTGTTCTTTTGTTCTTTTGTTCGTTGGTTCGTTGGTTCGTTGGTTCGTTGGTTCGTTGGTTCGTTGGTTCGTTGGTTCGTTGGTTCGTTGTTTCGTTGTTTCGTTGTTTCGTTGTTTCGTTGTTTCGTTGTTTCGTTGTTTCGTTGTTTCGTTGTTTCGTTGGTTCGTTGGTTCGTTGGTTCGTTGGTTCGTTGGTTCGTTTGTTCGTTGGTTCGTTGGTTCGTTGGTTCGTTGGTTCGTTGGTTCGTTGGTTCGTTGGTTCGTTGGTTCGTTGGTTCGTTGGTTCGTTGGTTCGTTGGTTCGTTGGTTCGTTGGTTCGTTGGTTCGTTGGTTCGTTGGTTCGTTGGTTCGTTGGTTCGTTGGTTCGTTGGTTCGTTGGTTCGTTGGTTCGTTGGTTCGTTGGTTCGTTGGTTCGTTGGTTCGTTGGTTCGTTGGTTCGTTGGTTCGTTGGTTCGTTGGTTCGTTGGTTCGTTGGTTCGTTGGTTCGTTGGTTCGTTGGTTCGTTGGTTCGTTGGTTCGTTGGTTCGTTGGTTCGTTGGTTCGTTGGTTCGTTGGTTCGTTGGTTCGTTGGTTCGTTGGTTCGTTGGTTCGTTGGTTCGTTGGTTCGTTGGTTCGTTGGTTCGTTGGTTCGTTGGTTCGTTGGTTCGTTGGTTCGTTGGTTCGTTGGTTCGTTGGTTCGTTGGTTCGTTGGTTCGTTGGTTCGTTGGTTCGTTGGTTCGTTGGTTCGTTGGTTCGTTGTTTCGTTGTTTCGTTGTTTCGTTGTTTCGTTGGTTCGTTGGTTCGTTGGTTCGTTGGTTCGTTTGTTCGTTTGTTCGTTTGTTCGTTTGTTCGTTTGTTCGTTTGTTCGTTTGTTCGTTTGTTCTTTTGTTCGTTTGTTCGTTTGTTCGTTGTTTGGTTGTTTGGTTGTTTGGTTGTTTGGTTGTTTGGTTGTTTCGTTGTTTCGTTGTTTCGTTGTTTCGTTGTTTCGTTGGTTCGTTGGTTCGTTGGTTCGTTGGTTCGTTGGTTCGTTGGTTCGTTGGTTCGTTGGTTCGTTGTTTCGTTGTTTCGTTGTTTCGTTGTTTCGTTGTTTCGTTGTTTCGTTGTTTCGTTGTTTCGTTGTTTCGTTGTTTCGTTGTTTCGTTGTTTCGTTGTTTCGTTGTTTCGTTGTTTCGTTGTTTCGTTGTTTCGTTGTTTCGTTGTTTCGTTGTTTCGTTGTTTCGTTGTTTCGTTGTTTCGTTGTTTCGTTGTTTCGTTGTTTCGTTGTTTCGTTGTTTCGTTGTTTCGTTGTTTCGTTGGTTCTTTTGTTTCTTTGTCACTTAGTTCGTTTGTTCGTTGGTTCGTTGGTTCGTTGGTTCGTTGGTTCGTTGGTTCGTTGTCTCGTTGTCTCGTTGTCTCGTTGTCTCGTTGTCTCGTTGTCTCGTTGTCTCGTTGTCTCGTTGTCTCGTTGTCTCGTTGTCTCGTTGTCTCGTTGTCTCGTTGTCTCGTTGTCTCGTTGTCTCGTTGTCTCGTTGTCTCGTTGTCTCGTTGTCTCGTTGTCTCGTTGTCTCGTTGTCTCGTTGTCTCGTTGTCTCGTTGTCTCGTTGTCTCGTTGTCTCGTTGTCTCGTTGTCTCGTTGTCTCGTTGTCTCGTTGTCTCGTTGTCTCGTTGTCTCGTTGTCTCGTTGTCTCGTTGTCTCGTTGTCTCGTTGTCTCGTTGTCTCGTTGTCTCGTTGTCTCGTTGTCTCGTTGTCTCGTTGTCTCGTTGTCTCGTTGTCTCGTTGTCTCGTTGTCTCGTTGTCTCGTTGTCTCGTTGTCTCGTTGTCTCGTTGTCTCGTTGTCTCGTTGTCTCGTTGTCTCGTTGTCTCGTTGTCTCGTTGTCTCGTTGTCTCGTTGTCTCGTTGTCTCGTTGTCTCGTTGTCTCGTTGTCTCGTTGTCTCGTTGTCTCGTTGTCTCGTTGTCTCGTTGTCTCGTTGTCTCGTTGTCTCGTTGTCTCGTTGTCTCGTTGTCTCGTTGTCTCGTTGTCTCGTTGTCTCGTTGTCTCGTTGTCTCGTTGTCTCGTTGTCTCGTTGTCTCGTTGTCTCGTTGTCTCGTTGTCTCGTTGTCTCGTTGTCTCGTTGTCTCGTTGTCTCGTTGTCTCGTTGTCTCGTTGTCTCGTTGTCTCGTTGTCTCGTTGTCTCGTTGTCTCGTTGTCTCGTTGTCTCGTTGTCTCGTTGTCTCGTTGTCTCGTTGTCTCGTTGTCTCGTTGTCTCGTTGTCTCGTTGTCTCGTTGTCTCGTTGTCTCGTTGTCTCGTTGTCTCGTTGTCTCGTTGTCTCGTTGTCTCGTTGTCTCGTTGTCTCGTTGTCTCGTTGTCTCGTTGTCTCGTTGTCTCGTTGTCTCGTTGTCTCGTTGTCTCGTTGTCTCGTTGTCTCGTTGTCTCGTTGTCTCGTTGTCTCGTTGTCTCGTTGTCTCGTTGTCTCGTTGTCTCGTTGTCTCGTTGTCTCGTTGTCTCGTTGTCTCGTTGTCTCGTTGTCTCGTTGTCTCGTTGTCTCGTTGTCTCGTTGTCTCGTTGTCTCGTTGTCTCGTTGTCTCGTTGTCTCGTTGTTTCGTTGTTTCGTTGTTTCGTTGGTTCTTTTTTCTTTGTCACTTTGTTCGTTTGTTCGTTTGTTCGTTTGTACGTTGGTTCGTTTGTTCGTTTGTTCGTTTGTTCGTTTGTTCGTTTGTTCGTTTGTTCGTTTGTTCGTTTGTTCGTTTTTTCGTTTGTTCGTTTGTTCGTTTGTTTGTCGGTTCGTTGTTTCGTTGTTTCGTTGTTTCGTTGTTTCGTTGTTTCGTTGTTTCGTTGTTTCGTTGTTTCGTTGTTTCGTTGTTTCGTTGTTTCGTTGTTTCGTTGTTTCGTTGTTTCGTTGTTTCGTTGTTTCGTTGTTTCGTTGTTTCTTTGTTTCGTTGTTTCGTTGTTTCGTTGTTTCGTTGTTTCGTTGTTTCGTTGTTTCGTTGTTTCGTTGTTTCGTTGCTTCGTTGTTTCGTTGTTTCGTTGTTTCGTTGTTTCGTTGTTTCGTTGTTTCGTTGTTTCGTTGTTTCGTTGGTTCTTTTTTCTTTGTTCGTTTGTTCGTTTGTTCGTTTGTTCGTTGGTTCGTTGGTTCGTTGTTTCGTTGGTTCGTTGTTTCGTTGTTTCGTTGGTTCGTTTGTTCGTTTGTTCGTTTGTTCGTTTGTTCGTTTGTTCGTTTGTTCGTTTGTTCGTTTGTTCGTTTTTTCGTTTGTTCGTTTGTTCGTTTGTTTGTCGGTTCGTTGTTTCGTTGTTTCGTTGTTTCGTTGTTTCGTTGTTTCGTTGTTTCGTTGTTTCGTTGTTTCGTTGTTTCGTTGTTTCGTTGTTTCGTTGTTTCGTTGTTTCGTTGTTTCGTTGTTTCGTTGTTTCGTTGTTTCGTTGTTTCTTTGTTTCGTTGTTTCGTTGTTTCGTTGTTTCGTTGTTTCGTTGTTTCGTTGTTTCGTTGTTTCGTTGTTTCGTTGTTTCGTTGTTTCGTTGTTTCGTTGTTTCGTTGTTTCGTTGTTTCGTTGTTTCGTTGTTTCGTTGGTTCTTTTTTTCTTTGTCACTTTGTTCGTTTGTTCGTTTGTTCGTTTGTTCGTTGGTTCGTTGGTTCGTTGTTTCGTTGGTTCGTTGTTTCGTTGTTTCGTTGGTTCGTTGGTTCCTTGGTTCGTTGGTTCGTTGGTTCGTTCGTTCGTTGGTTCGTTGTTCCGTTGTTTCGTTGTTTCGTTGTCTCGTTGTCTCGTTGTCTCGTTGTCTCGTTGTCTCGTTGTCTCGTTGTCTCGTTGTCTCGTTGTCTCGTTGTCTCGTTGTCTCGTTGTTTCGTTGTTTCGTTGTTTCGTTGTTTCGTTGTTTCGTTGGTTCTTTTTTTCTTTGTCACTTTGTTCGTTTGTTCGTTTGTTCGTTGGTTCGTTGTTCCGTTGTTTCGTTGTTTCGTTGTCCCGTCGTCTCGTCGTCTCGTCGTCTCGTCGTCTCGTCGTCTCGTCGTCTCGTCGTCTCGTCGTCTCGTCGTCTCGTCGTCTCGTCGTCTCGTCGTCTCGTCGTCTCGTCGTCTCGTCGTCTCGTCGTCTCGTCGTCTCGTCGTCTCGTCGTCTCGTCGTCTCGTCGTCTCGTCGTCTCGTCGTCTCGTCGTCTCGTCGTCTCGTCGTCTCGTCTCGTCGTCTCGTCGTCTCGTCGTCTCGTCGTCTCGTCGTCTCGTCGTCTCGTCGTCTCGTCGTCTCGTCGTCTCGTCGTCTCGTCGTCTCGTCGTCTCGTCGTCTCGTCGTCTCGTCGTCTCGTCGTCTCGTCGTCTCGTCGTCTCGTCGTCTCGTCGTCTCGTCGTCTCGTCGTCTCGTCGTCTCGTCGTCTCGTCGTCTCGTCGTCTCGTCGTCTCGTCGTCTCGTCGTCTCGTCGTCTCGTCGTCTCGTCGTCTCGTCGTCTCGTCGTCTCGTCGTCTCGTCGTCTCGTCGTCTCGTCGTCTCGTCGTCTCGTCGTCTCGTCGTCTCGTCGTCTCGTCGTCTCGTCGTCTCGTCGTCTCGTCGTCTCGTCGTCTCGTCGTCTCGTCGTCTCGTCGTCTCGTCGTCTCGTCGTCTCGTCGTCTCGTCGTCTCGTCGTCTCGTCGTCTCGTCGTCTCGTCGTCTCGTCGTCTCGTCGTCTCGTCGTCTCGTCGTCTCGTCGTCTCGTCGTCTCGTCGTCTCGTCGTCTCGTCGTCTCGTCGTCTCGTCGTCTCGTCGTCTCGTCGTCTCGTCGTCTCGTCGTCTCGTCGTCTCGTCGTCTCGTCGTCTCGTCGTCTCGTCGTCTCGTCGTCTCGTCGTCTCGTCGTCTCGTCGTCTCGTCGTCTCGTCGTCTCGTCGTCTCGTCGTCTCGTCGTCTCGTCGTCTCGTCGTCTCGTCGTCTCGTCGTCTCGTCGTCTCGTCGTCTCGTCGTCTCGTCGTCTCGTCGTCTCGTCGTCTCGTCGTCTCGTCGTCTCGTCGTCTCGTCGTCTCGTCGTCTCGTCGTCTCGTCGTCTCGTTGTCTCGTTGTCTCGTTGTTTCGTTGTTTCGTTGCTTCGTTGTTTCGTTGTTTCGTTGTTTCGTTGGTTCTTTTTTTCTTTTTCACTTTGTTCGTTTGTTCGTTTGTTCGTTTGTACGTTGGTTCGTTGGTTCGTTGGTTCGTTGGTTCGTTGGTTCGTTGTTTCGTTGTTTCGTTGTTTCGTTGTTTCGTTGTTTCGTTGTTTCGTTGTTTCGTTGTTTCGTTGTTTCGTTGTTTCGTTGTTTCGTTGTTTCGTTGTTTCGTTGTTTCGTTGTTTCGTTGTTTCGTTGTTTCGTTGTTTCGTTGTTTCGTTGTTTCGTTGTTTCGTTGTTTCGTTGTTTCGTTGTTTCGTTGTTTCGTTGTTTCGTTGTTTCGTTGTTTCGTTGTTTCGTTGTTTCGTTGTTTCGTTGGTTCTTTTGTTTCTTTGTCACTTAGTTTGTTTGTTCGTTTGTTCGTTTGTTCGTTTGTCAGTTTGTTCGTTGGTTCGTTGGTTCTTTCGTTCGTTGGTTCGTTGGTTCGTTGTTTCGTCGCTTCGTTGTTTCGTTGTTTCGTTGTTTCGTTGGTTCTTTTGTTTCTTTGTCACTTAGTTCGTTTGTTCGTTGGTTCGTTGGTTCGTTGGTTCGTTGGTTCGTTGGTTCGTTGTCTCGTTGTCTCGTTGTCTCGTTGTCTCGTTGTCTCGTTGTCTCGTTGTCTCGTTGTCTCGTTGTCTCGTTGTCTCGTTGTCTCGTTGTCTCGTTGTCTCGTTGTCTCGTTGTCTCGTTGTCTCGTTGTCTCGTTGTCTCGTTGTCTCGTTGTCTCGTTGTCTCGTTGTCTCGTTGTCTCGTTGTCTCGTTGTCTCGTTGTCTCGTTGTCTCGTTGTCTCGTTGTCTCGTTGTCTCGTTGTCTCGTTGTCTCGTTGTCTCGTTGTCTCGTTGTCTCGTTGTCTCGTTGTCTCGTTGTCTCGTTGTCTCGTTGTCTCGTTGTCTCGTTGTCTCGTTGTCTCGTTGTCTCGTTGTCTCGTTGTCTCGTTGTCTCGTTGTCTCGTTGTCTCGTTGTCTCGTTGTCTCGTTGTCTCGTTGTCTCGTTGTCTCGTTGTCTCGTTGTCTCGTTGTCTCGTTGTCTCGTTGTCTCGTTGTCTCGTTGTCTCGTTGTCTCGTTGTCTCGTTGTCTCGTTGTCTCGTTGTCTCGTTGTCTCGTTGTCTCGTTGTCTCGTTGTCTCGTTGTCTCGTTGTCTCGTTGTCTCGTTGTCTCGTTGTCTCGTTGTCTCGTTGTCTCGTTGTCTCGTTGTCTCGTTGTCTCGTTGTCTCGTTGTCTCGTTGTCTCGTTGTCTCGTTGTCTCGTTGTCTCGTTGTCTCGTTGTCTCGTTGTCTCGTTGTCTCGTTGTCTCGTTGTCTCGTTGTCTCGTTGTCTCGTTGTCTCGTTGTCTCGTTGTCTCGTTGTCTCGTTGTCTCGTTGTCTCGTTGTCTCGTTGTCTCGTTGTCTCGTTGTCTCGTTGTCTCGTTGTCTCGTTGTCTCGTTGTCTCGTTGTCTCGTTGTCTCGTTGTCTCGTTGTCTCGTTGTCTCGTTGTCTCGTTGTCTCGTTGTCTCGTTGTCTCGTTGTCTCGTTGTCTCGTTGTCTCGTTGTCTCGTTGTCTCGTTGTCTCGTTTTCTCGTTGTCTCGTTGTCTCGTTGTCTCGTTGTCTCGTTGTCTCGTTGTCTCGTTGTCTCGTTGTCTCGTTGTCTCGTTGTCTCGTTGTCTCGTTGTCGTTGTCTCGTTGTCTCGTTGTCTCGTTGTCTCGTTGTCTCGTTGTCTCGTTGTCTCGTTGTCTCGTTGTCTCGTTGTCTCGTTGTCTCGTTGTCTCGTTGTCTCGTTGTCTCGTTGTCTCGTTGTCTCGTTGTTTCGTTGTTTCGTTGTTTCGTTGGTTCTTTTTTCTTTGTCACTTTGTTCGTTTGTTCGTTTGTTCGTTTGTACGTTGGTTCGTTTGTTCGTTTGTTCGTTTGTTCGTTTGTTCGTTTGTTCGTTTGTTCGTTTGTTCGTTTGTTCGTTTTTTCGTTTGTTCGTTTGTTCGTTTGTTTGTCGGTTCGTTGTTTCGTTGTTTCGTTGTTTCGTTGTTTCGTTGTTTCGTTGTTTCGTTGTTTCGTTGTTTCGTTGTTTCGTTGTTTCGTTGTTTCGTTGTTTCGTTGTTTCGTTGTTTCGTTGTTTCGTTGTTTCGTTGTTTCGTTGTTTCTTTGTTTCGTTGTTTCGTTGTTTCGTTGTTTCGTTGTTTCGTTGTTTCGTTGTTTCGTTGTTTCGTTGTTTCGTTGTTTCGTTGTTTCGTTGTTTCGTTGTTTCGTTGTTTCGTTGTTTCGTTGTTTCGTTGTTTCGTTGTTTCGTTGTTTCGTTGGTTCTTTTTTTCTTTGTCACTTTGTTCGTTTGTTCGTTTGTTCGTTTGTTCGTTGGTTCGTTGGTTCGTTGTTTCGTTGGTTCGTTGTTTCGTTGTTTCGTTGGTTCGTTTGTTCGTTTGTTCGTTTGTTCGTTTGTTCGTTTGTTCGTTTGTTCGTTTGTTCGTTTGTTCGTTTTTTCGTTTGTTCGTTTGTTCGTTTGTTTGTCGGTTCGTTGTTTCGTTGTTTCGTTGTTTCGTTGTTTCGTTGTTTCGTTGTTTCGTTGTTTCGTTGTTTCGTTGTTTCGTTGTTTCGTTGTTTCGTTGTTTCGTTGTTTCGTTGTTTCGTTGTTTCGTTGTTTCGTTGTTTCGTTGTTTCTTTGTTTCGTTGTTTCGTTGTTTCGTTGTTTCGTTGTTTCGTTGTTTCGTTGTTTCGTTGTTTCGTTGTTTCGTTGTTTCGTTGTTTCGTTGTTTCGTTGTTTCGTTGTTTCGTTGTTTCGTTGTTTCGTTGTTTCGTTGTTTCGTTGGTTCTTTTTTTCTTTGTCACTTTGTTCGTTTGTTCGTTTGTTCGTTTGTTCGTTGGTTCGTTGGTTCGTTGTTTCGTTGGTTCGTTGTTTCGTTGTTTCGTTGGTTCGTTGGTTCCTTGGTTCGTTGGTTCGTTGGTTCGTTCGTTCGTTGGTTCGTTGTTCCGTTGTTTCGTTGTTTCGTTGTCTCGTTGTCTCGTTGTCTCGTTGTCTCGTTGTCTCGTTGTCT